>NC_039488.1:3254003-3554003 GCF_003590095.1 Trichoplusia ni | reverse complement strand
ACACGCCATAAACTCATTTACTGGCGACTCCCTAATCTTGGCTTCCAGTGTATTTAGTTTCTCATTTATGAACCACCGTTGGCGTGGAACTCGCTTCGTACATAATTATTAATATAGGTTCAGAGCAGTAATGAGCGACAAAGCTCGCGGTACATATGGTGTGCGCTGTTTTGATTGTCGACTTGTAATTTGGGACAAGTAACTGAACATTATATTGACAATCAGAAGGTCGATAATGATGATTGATCTGTTTTGAACATAATTATCGGCAATTTTCTTCATTACCTAAGTTGAATATTTGAACATGTTTTTTGAAATCATTTTTTGTGTAGCAAGCTCATTTGTAATTTATGAATTTTGTAGAAAAATATTTAAAGATTTTAAGCTTGGTCTGAAATACTTCAAAGCGTAGCCATACTCGAAAGCATTGCTTCAAAACTTGACTGTTATGCAAAAAAGGCATTGACATTTCCAAATTCGTTGGACGACACATTTTATCCGTCAAACTAAAGTTAAAGTTTGGTCATAAATCGATCATTGCAAACTTCCCCTGCCTGCAACAAATTTGCGAGCGTTAGCATGTGCGCGGATGCAATCGACATGATTGCTGGGGTATGCGCAAAGGAAATAACTTATTTGTTGCCGGCCATAACGTAGAATAGGACTGACCCGTGTAAGAGCACTTCAAGATAGCTGGATAGTTTAAAATCCTGCGACTGTTCGCTGTTTCTGCGTACTTGAGGACTCACTCTGACGTACAATGTATTTATTATAGTCTTATGTGTATGTTTTTGTATTATTACATAAGTTTATGTAAGCAAGCAACCGTTTGTATCAAAAAATGATATTTTTACCTATGATTGAGGGCTGAGCAGCATTTCCGAACCCAGTGGAACAGTTATACAGATTAATAAATAAATAATCATAAATTACTTAAACTACCTATTTGACCTGAAGTCATCATACCCCTGCCCTTATGCCAATTATTTTATTTGGTGTCGGCGAAACATGTCTTCTTCTTTCATACCTTTCTAACGCCTTCCTCACCACATCACCTGAAGTAAGTAAATAAAATTCTCTATTGTTTTACTTTCGAATAGACACGCAAAGTTCGAAACCACAACTTTAATATTTCACTGTTTCAGCAATAAAAATGGAAAGCAATGCATTAAAAAGCACTTCATTCGACTTCATTTATCTAATAATACCGTGGAGACTATAACAAAAGTTTTCTGCTCCGTTCGCTGTGCGTTCAACTTTGTAGGGACTTCATTTCTGTGCCACTGAATGCCATATTCGTGGCAACTAGGTGTTATGAATGAGCTCATTTTTCTGACGGAGACGTTTCATGGATATTGTTTTGCTTTGTATTATTTTCAAGTGTCATTATTATGAGGGATTCTTAGGTCAGTTTTTAAAGTTTGGAATGTAGACTTTTTTAAACCAATCAGCAATTATGTTAATTTATTTCAATTCAAATGATTAATTTGCTTCGTTAAAAGTAGATGTATTAAAAATACATATACCTTTGTACATGTATTTTTATATCCCATATTTATGTGAATTTTCCGTGTACATGAATTGTTAAATAAATAAATGTAATCATAAATTTTAAAATTTACGAATATATATCTCGTTTCTTGACAAGTTCTTTACAATTATTGTACTGTCAAGTAAATACTTGGGGTTATAATGAGAAAGAAAAAGATGATTTTTAATTACCAAATTCAATCAATTAAGACATCGCAAAACTACTATTCACGAACTTTAAATAATATTTTAAACTTTATTTTCCAGATAAAAAGAGGTTTTAGATTATCCAGCCAAGTACAGGAATTACAATAGCGTATAATATAATACAGCCATTTATAAGCCAAATCACGAACACAGCGGTCCCAAAGAAGTTTCCCACATTAATAGTCAGCTGGCTAAATCAAATATTTGTTATGAAGACTGGCAGCAGTTCTTATAAACTGAAAGTGGAGTTTTTTTACCCCTTTTACTGGCAAAGGACCGCCCGCGTTATTGTATTTTGTCCATGTTTCTATAAAAACCCTCAACCAACAAGTTATGGCTGAGAGCAACTTCTGAGACGAGTATTTTTATTTTTCTTTTTTAGAAATTTGCGAATGTTGTGTTGCTCCCTGGGGTATTCTCTCAACTTTCTTGTTTCGATGCCTTTTTAGCAATATATTGGTATTCTGTTGTTTTATTTACTGAGCGGTTCTTTTGTTACTTGTACTGCGAGTTAGTTTGAACGCAGATGACAGACAATAGGTTGTTTGATTTTTTGTCTTGGTAATAAGACGTTGACATTTCTTAAGAGTAGAAGTGAGCTACTTATTAAGTTTTTTTTATCAACTAATCAAATAGTACAGAGTATATACTACGACCATTATAAGCTGGCATGTTACCATTGTAAAAGGCATGGTCTTCTCTCTTTCGTCTCTCTGTTTCGTCAAAGATTTGGTCATCAGACGGAAAATGACGCAGCGTGTAGCAGCGTGTTTCTACCACAATGGAAGCAGGACTGCTAGTCACACATTGTTCTATACCAGCCTACATGACACAATGGGTTTTACAAAATCGGTGACTGAACCTGATAGATTTATTGACAATCAAAGAGAATTGAATAGACGAGTGGCCGACATGTACGGAAACAAAAAATAGACAAAATTCTCTACACACACACATAGATCTTTCTGCACACACGGAGACCAATTTTAGCAAAAACCGAGTCAATACAATGATTACGAAAGGTGGTTAAGCTCGGAAATATAATAACATGATACAAGATACATAAATTGAATACACTTAAAAAAACTTAACATGGTTATATTTTTGTTTTTTTTTGTCTCTTAAATTTCATCCGGCTATCAGATGGTTCCTAATAAAATTTACCTCTCTAAAACATAAGCACCTATTCTTCATTACCTATATTGTAATATGCGACCTCCTTTTAAAAGAATAGTTTTTAAACATTAAATTAATTTTAGCAGTTTTATCTTTACATTCGTCTGACAGTTTTTCCCACAAAGCCAGTTACGATCAGAATCGGTTGACGATTAAAAGCGATCCGCAAAAAGTCGGTCGTGTGTAGTCGCTAAACCTTACATCTGTGACCCGATTTGAATAGAAGTTGGATATTTTATCTGATGTCCGTTCTAACTGAAAAAAAGGACTGACTTAAAAAGAGGTTATATGTTTAGAAAGAGTATTATAATTGAACAAAGGTGGTCGTATATAAATAATAAGGAAAATACGGTTGGGAAAGACTGGTGAGAGATTATTTGTTTGTAAGTTTGCATGTTTTCCCGCAGACATAAAAACAGGTCGTCGCATTTCATAACTTTTACTGAATATTCTTAATTTTGATTTTAAATTTATTCGTTATAAAGTTTTATTTTTAATTTACCGATTCTATGGCTGTTTTCTGATTGTTTAATATTTTGATGAACAATTATGGTAACGTGTTTCTTTTTTTATTTTATTCTTTTATGCTGTAGTCAAATTATTAAACTTTTATCGAGCCTCAATTGTTTTGCAATAGACAATTTAGGGGTGTCTAAATCGTCCACTGTAAAACAATTTACAGACGTGACAAAATTCAACAATATTGACATATTGTTATTACGCTGTAATACGAAATGTACGCAGATACTTAATTGTTACAAATTTCTATTAAAGTTCGGAGCTTGGTAAAAGATAATGGATGAAGTGCTCTTAGAAAGCAATAACGTCTGTAGACTTGGAGTTCTATCGAGTTCACCGAGAACTCTCGTTGTTTACACAACAATTCACTGAGACTTAGCAGAGGGCACTAACTAAGCAACATTCAAACGAAATAATACCTTTTGTGTACAGAATGCCATGCGATCTTATGAACTCCGTCAAATTAGGTTTTCGGAATCCACAGTGATGTTTTATTGATGTACGTTGTTAGTTTTAATATTCAGTTCTTTTTGGTGATTTATTTAAATTTGCAATCTTTTGTGGTCGCATCGTGATTAACTCTTAAGTTTAATCTTCTTCTTATAGTAAGGATTGGTATCAGGGTTTAAATAGCCTTACACACCAAAAAAACCTTACGTTTTATCGTTCCATAAATATGTTCTTTTTTTAATTTTCGTTCAATATTTTGTTACGATTGCGTAACAAATACCAGTAATATTACTTTCTCATATTGCCATGAAACTTTAACTTACTGCAGTATAATCTTCAAACATATTTCTCTATATAGACACATATGCGTATAATTGTATTATGCGCATAAAATATACGTAGAGTATTGAACAGAGGCCGCGCGGTACGCACATCGAATTCAGATCAAGCGAACCCCTCTTGATGGTATTTTGATGTCCTATGTTGCGGACACATACACATTTTACTGTAGTTTTCTTTAGCTTTTCAAATGTTTTCCTGAAATCTTATAAAAACTCGTGAGAAGAATGTGAAATTGTTATTTTTATGTATCGAATTAAGAAATTGAAATATTGCTTTAATTTTTTTTTGCTACATGTATTTAAAATATGTTTATTGAAATCTTCAAAATGTTAAGGGATTTTATCAAAGACTAGAAAGTGACGCTAAACGTAAGTTGAAAATGCTAAATTAGTATTTTCCTTTAGATAAACATTTAAAGTGCGTCAAGGGAGCTCATGCAAAGTGAATAAACGAGTTGTTTCACTCATTGTGGTCCATTCGCAACTGCGGCGCTGTGCTCACACCTAATTACTAAATAGCTTAATGGATGGAACGGCCTCATTAGAGTGGAGTGGAGTGGCGTTTAGAAAGACATTCTATAGCCATTGGCAGCGAATATAAGGCCACACATTCGCAAAGTCGCTTCATCGGGAAATTACGCTTTAAAAGCAACTTTTACAACCACGAAACGATGTGCCGATGTTGCGTGTAGGCGGTATTAATTAGGGAAATACTCCTTTTCAAATGTTGGCAAAGAACCACATACAATTCCTTTGAAAATACCTACTTTGTATGTCATTGAACATGTTTTTCACATTATTGGCACCATTAAAATTGTTCGACGTGTCTCGTTTGGTACAGATTAAAACAAATTTTTACAATGCAAAGTCACGATATTTTCACACAAAGCAGGTTGCATACTTTCTTTGTATCAAATTCGGCACTGAAGTACATTTTTGCAGTAATCGGAGTGATTTTTTTTAATAAACTCCCAAAAATCTGTTACGCAAGTTACTCAAGTATTTTTTATTGGTTGTAGTTTTTGCAGCGTCGGCTACAACACAAGATTTGTGTCCACTGCATACGGGAACTTTGGTACACCCAGCTCGTAGATTTATGGGGCCGAAATTTCAGTTACAATGGATGTTCGTCGAGACTATTTTGCTCTCAACTTCAGTACTGTTTCCTCGTAGTTCGTAAAATTCTGCGTATGCCAAGGAAAATGCAAACATACTGTTTTTTGTGAAGCTCCGGTGTGTATTGAAGGTAAAATCGAGACTTATACTTGTGTATGTTCGTTACAATAGTTAGATTTTTAATGTTGTGTGTCGATTAGACATTAGGTATTTAAATCATCGGCAGGGGGAACACACGCAACGAAAACGCTCTTTACACTCTGGCTTCCAAAACGCGAAAGGAAGCCGTCGGCCCCTTCTGGAAGACGGTACCCTGCGGTCGGTGCATGATCAATTATTATGCATTGCCAATATTGCCATACACCGACCGAATGGGAGACTTTGCAAGGCGGGACAGGTTTAGCCAGTAAGAGTCTGATACTACCCATGTTTTGCCCCGTGTGTGTGTCCATGAAGCTTTCCCCGACAAACCAAGGTTATGGCAAATTATTAGCCTCAAACATTTTATAATTTAGAATGATGCTGGTTCTAATTATAGCTTCAATACTGTAACGTCACTAACACATGATAACTTCATCGAATGAATCTTTCACGTGATTCATCTTATCTGAATAAGTATGTTGTGTTCGTTGTTGGTGTTTTTATCAATCTATAAGAGCACAAAAGATATATTTTACATTTAAAATACCATTATTATTAACTCTCAAAATAAAATTTCATCTCTAATTTTCAAACAAAGAACAATGGACTACACTTTATTAGGACAATTCTACTCAGTGTCCCTTCATTTCAAAACACAGGAAAACTCAAATGTGAACTTTGTTTCGAAATGTAAATTATAAATCTATTATCCGAATTCCCGAGAGTCCGTTTGAGCCGAGAGCCTTCTTTGTGAGATAACGAAGTGTCGATACTAAATTTGTCCAAAGTTTCACAGTTGCTTGTTTATTTGTGTCCAGATTTGAATATCTTAACGAGACAGAGCAAGCACACAAAGTCTCAAAGATAAACAATTATTTTTAATTCCGTCAATTTCCTTTGAAGTGGCTCGGAAACATTTGTAACAGTGTGTTATTTTAATTAAGCTAATGTCCCTTTAGAAGTACAAAGTAATTTTAGAATCTCTTGTTTCTTTAATAACTTTTTAATGTTTAATTAATTCTCGAAGTTTGGATTTTGTACAAAAATATTTCAAGAGCCATATTTTTTGAGAATAGAATGATGTATAAATTTAGAAAAATATAATGATCAAATCAACAAACTTGAGGGGTATTCAGTATTTTGACGCTGTCTCCTACAATACTTATTGTGCCTTACGCACAATGGACTCGAAAATTTGGTTTCGTCTATTAATAATAAATCAAGTCGAGTTTCAATTGACAAAGACATCCAAGGTACACGATCTCGAGCAAATTATTTCTGAGAAATACTCATATTACTTTTTGTGTTCGTAGATTATGAGTTAGTGGTACTGTCTAATGATTTTCTAGTATTTTATTTTAAGTGAAGAATTCCATCTTTAATGATGATGTTACATACGTGGTACTCGTGATAACGGACTAATTAGACCTGTAGATAATAGCGCTTATACTGCGTTAAATGGCTCAAATGTAATGAATAGATAGTCACATCATTGAAACATTGAAAGACTTCTGAATGCCGTCCTGACTTTTTTTAAGTTTCCTATTGATAATTGCGTTTATCTTATCATTCCAAAAGTAAAATTCAATGGGCTTTTCCACTTGTAAATCTTCTAGCTGTCTGTGAAACATTTAATGCGTAATAACTTTTAATAAATTTATTTTAAGCTGTCAATAAACTATCGTAAATGTGACACGAATTAAATTAATTTCTCTTGTAAAGTTAAGTGAACAGTCTGGCAGAAGTTTTGATGAACCATTATCAAAAGGTGTGCTAAAAGTCACCCAAAGACGTATGAATATCAAGCGTTATTTTTTTGAGTGAATTAATTTTAAATGTGTTTAAAAGAGTTCTAAGACTTCAAACTTTCAATGAAATAGATATTTGGGTTTTTTTCTTAGTTTTGTACTTTCTTCATATGATCCACTCTTGATTCACATGCAACGGTTGATACATTGTTCTTAATACGATAACGATATTACTTTCAGATATTCACAGATAATGAGCAGAAATAGAGTTTGTTATCAATTTTAAAATAGAACCAGACACTACTTTAAACATGATTCTTTAAGTTTTAATTAAAATATTTTCGAATCTTCAAACGTCCCACCGTACGGCACAGCCCTATTCCCTGTAAGAAAATCTTAAACATTGAACTTTCTTTTCAATTATTTATAATTAGTTTTGTACTGTCAATAATAATCGTCCGGTGTTGTCAGAGCAAACCAAAACTCATTATAATAAAATTAATTGTATTTGATTGGGCAATCATCTATTATATCTTAATTATCGGCAAACACTTAATCGGCAATTTAGGCTTCAATTGGCGGAACTGGTCATCAATACAGTCATTATTCTAATGTCCTAATGCAAGATCTAAGGTCTGATGCACCTAAATATGTAAATATGTAGGACAAATTACCTATATGTACCTACTTTCTAAGCAAATTAATCATTTACTAGTATTATATTATTATTATCTTCTAGCTGTTGCTCGCGTTAATATTTTGTCACTAATAATTGTAGGAATTTCATTTATCAGGTCTCATTAGTTTATGATTTTAATTTTCTCTTATTTTAGAATGAGCAGAGCACTTATCCTGTATGAATATCCTAAACGTCTGAAATTGATAATGGTTTTTACAAACTTTACGTCATAGCAACATGTCCTTTTAGTAATGTAGCATTGATTCCAAACTATTTACTTACCGCATATTTTAAAGGCAATTTCATCATACGTTCTGAAAAACCTCCTGAAAATTCACCTACAATACAAATTAAACTTCTTCAACCCTTTCTTGCAGCGTACTTCTTAAAGCTGTACAATTTCGTCACTTGAAAGTTATTGAAGTTAATTCCCTGTTGGCTTTGAAGCAGCCAGTTAAACAGGCAACGCGGAGCAGTTTAGTATATTGACATCAAAGAGGGCTCGCGACAACCGTTTGTTATGCAAATAGAAAACGGTAGTTAAGGTTCAGAAGTTTGCCTTTTAGTTAAAGAATGTTCTTGAGATCTTAAAAAGCAATAGCATTTTTGAAACTACAGTTTTTTGGTTAATCATATTTGTTTTTTCTTCAGTGAATATGTGTTTATTTAGTTGAAATACTTTTGATACGTAGTTGTGCACTTCAATGATAAATGTGTATAAGAAATACCACCATGTTATTGATCTACCCACCAAAGGCGTATTGCAACTGATTGAGCTTTTTTACTTGCTATATTTAAATATATATGATAACGTAAAATAAAATAACAATCACCAACAGTTAAACACTGACTTCAATTTCTTTTTTTCTTTCAACGCATTAAAAAACAGCTTTATATTATTGTGTCCCAGATAGTTTCACAAACATTCAAGTCACATGCACAAAGACACCCAGACCCACGGCAAGCATTTGGGAATTGTTTTTTTTTGTGTGTTGACCTCAACCACTCTGCTATACGTGCAGTCATCATTTGCATGAACAGTCACCTTATAACGTTACGGAAGCAAAATAACTCACACATTGACACAAACCAATACTGTTTACAAAGCACATCAACGAGAAACATCTAAAACAATTTGAAAGAACACCAGCCATTTTGTGTTGGAAGTGACATTTAAATTTAAATTGAATAATATATCAGTTAAATTGCAAGCTTTATGCCTCTTCACCGAGTCAGTCTTCGTTTGTTTTGTGTATTTAATATCGTCTACGGGTGTTTATTAATGGTTATTTGAGCACTTAGTCTTATTAAATATTTGTCGGGTTGTAAATGGACGTTATTTACTGAGTCTGGCGTCTGAGGTTTTTTAATATTTTCTTTGTGCTTTATTCAGTTATGAACTTTTGTTTTATGAGTAATTGCTGGTTTTTTGTTTGAAATAGATAATGTTCTCCTCGATGGCAATTGTAATAAGAATTTATGACATGTAGTTAAAGGGAACAGTCCCGTGAACATATTTAAAAATATATATTTTCACAACTTTTTTTAATCGCTTGACAAGACTATTGGTCGTGTCAAGTAATTCTTTCATTATTTCCTAATCTATACTAAACATATTTATATTATAAAGCTGAAGAGTTTTTTTGAAGTGATAATAGCAGGAACAATAAAAAAAAAACAATGTTAGTTAGGTAACTTGTTGAGTAAGGCTATGTGACATGTCATTCCATATTTTAAGTGCAAAGATGGTAATAAACAAGTTTAAAATACAATATGTACACTGTCGGGCACGCAAAAGTTAGAAGAGAGGAAGGGGGCTGAATAGCAACTTAATCCGACCAATATCGCACATAGCGCAATATGCGCTTATCGCATATCGAGGAGCTCGTGGCTAAGCTATAACCGCATAAGTGAGTCGATTACAGGTTAGGCTACGCTTGACGCGGTTGGTCCGTAGATGTGTGACCATCTTTGTCATAACGAGTTCCTCCGTGTTTCGGAAGGCACGTCAAATTATGGGTCCCGGCTGTTATTCCTACATCTATGACAATCGTTACAGGTAGTCAGAAGCTCTGACAACCAGTCTAACCAAGGTGTATCGTGTTGCCCAGGTAACTGGGTTGGGGAGGTCAGATAGGCAGTCGCGTGTTTACAAGGGTAAACACTGGTACTCAGCTGAATCCGGTTAGACTAGAAGCCGACCCGAACATAATTAAGAAAAGGTTAGGCCGATGATGATCGTACATACCATTACGTTGAAATAAATAGGTGCAGAGCTAAAGAAATTATAAAATTTCTTTAGCTCTGCACAGAAATGCATAAGCATTTCTTTGAAATTCGAAAAAAACTATTTATCACTAATTTAAATTACATTAATAATTATAAACTCATCACTCACTCTCATCTCTCACATTACACAACAGTACTCTCATACCTAAGAGCAGTCCTACTAAAAACGCAATACACAAACTCATTCCCATAACTGTCAGGTACTTTAATTAAAACAGACAAGCAAAATTAGCGAGTCTTGTTTACGTACGCACTTGTACTAGAGTCTATGAACCACACGAGTTTCCTTTGTAAAACGTTTACACAGTAAACAATTTATGTAGACAGGTTAAATTTCATAGAACGGAATTGAAGGTGCCCATTGAGGTAATAGGGATGTTTTGGCCCGTTTTACAGACGAAAACCTCACTCGAGATCACGTAACGTTTTCATAGCACTGGAAAATTCCAAATATATTACCTGCGACCGCTGCATTGTTGAGAATAAGGATTGTGTGGAGATGGTGGTTTGATGTTTAATTGTTTTTTTTTTGGTATTTAAATAATGGTGTCTTGAATCTTTGTTGTAAAGAACCTTATTTCAGGGTCATGCCCGATTTACGTTAAAAGAATAACAAAAATATAACTTATTTTTTTGACTGACAAGTACAATTATGTCGTAGAGTATTGTCTGTTTGAGAATTATATGACATAATTTATTGGGGACTCTTGCTTAGTGAAAATGTTTGCTGAAGTACTTTTAAAGTTTGATTTTATGTAAATCCCAAACGGAATTGTACAACATCAGAAAAACAAATGAATAAACAAAACACTTTTGAACACGGAAATGCAAGTAACCAAAAAGACCAAAGTACAATGAGGCACTCAACAGTTCCGCAATGAGCTTATTTAGGTACAATCGCGTCCATAGCACTACAAGGCCGCTCAAGACTGGCGCACGTGTGCCACGGAATTTCCTAGTTGCATTTACCACTGATGACGCGCTCCCATTAGATACCTAGGCAGCTAGAGACCAACAAACTTACGTATCCAGGAACCTAGGTATGTATCTCGTCGGACCGTCATAATTTTATATTTCGCTGCAATATCGTGCTGGTTGTCACACAGTTTGATAGATTATCTTGTACAGCGCTATTTAATAGATAAAAACTTTAAAATGGGGATAGTGTCATCGTCCCTGATGGCGGTTTTGATCGCAATTTTGCTGAACGTGTGAATGGATATTGTTGGTAGAATTAACGAGGATTTTCCCATTTTTTCAGCCTGTTTACGACGTCACTTATAATTATTTTGGTTCGTCGCCGTTTAATTAATGAAACTGGATTTTTATCGATATTTTGATTTTCTATCACGCCTGTGCTATATTTTTTTTTTGACCCAATCAAAATGAAGTCGGTATCAAAAAATAAGTTGCAATAAAATTGGAATGAAGCGCAAATTTGAACACGTCAAAGGCAGTACATGTCTGGACGAGATTCAGAAAATGAACAACTTAAAAATAAACAGAGACTCAGGTACCGTCGTACACGATCCAATCCAGTTTTCAGCTTAAAATGATATATTGAACTCTTTTGCGTTTCCGCCGCTGCGTTCCCCAATCTGAAACGGCCATAACTCACTCATTCTCCGCGTTCTGGGTTTTATCAAATTTACACGTTTCAAAAATCCAATCGGGTAGTGTAGAACGAAAAATGTCACTGCAAAATAGGACTTCATAATACAACGAACGTGGCCGGGCCAATATGCTGACGTTGTTACTCCGAGGAACACTTGAAACTCGATTTTCACCGTTCCGGTGGAATGGCGAAATTTATAAGTAGCGCGAATTCGTTTATACTGACAGTTAAAGGTTTGAAGGCTGTTTTGAAGTTGGAAGCTGGTGTTTCTATAATAACTGTCAAAATCCAATGTGTATTTTGTTGCTGTAGGTAAAGACGTTACCTTACAATTTTCCATGGTACAATGTATATGCAACTGTTACATGTACTGGAAGTCAAGTAATATCATAAAGGGGATTTAGTAAACCAAATTAGTAGATCAAATTGTTGAATAATTCTGGATTCGTTTTACGAAATTTATGTGAGATACAACAACATTTAATTTCAAAACAGGCCTTAGTTATTTTTTTAAACATAAGCAGAATTTACATCTATAAATCCCGTATTATTTATATATCGTATCATTTTTGTATATCGTTTGACAAAACAGTTTTAGCAAGAGCTTTGTGATAGAAACACGTAGGCGTAGGACAATACAAATATAGTAAGGATATTATTAACAGAGCCGGAACTTTTACATATTATTATCAAATTTGGTGTAAACTACTTTTGTGATCACTGTGGGCGTGTTCTAATTCTTCTGGGAATTATAATGGTTAAAAATAATGAGCGTTTCGTTCCAAAGTAAGAACATTTCAGGCATTGCTAAAGTTATTAAAAAAACAATATCATATCTTCAATAAAAATCTGGTGAAATCACAATTGGCATGTGAAATCGGATCTCCACTAAAGTTTTAAAGTGTAGGTATATATATTATGTATATGATAGGTTATATTTGCTTCGACCAACCTGAGACCAAAAAGTTTCAGAGACTTTCAATTGGCCTCCAATATTTAATACAGATTCACATATGACATGTATTTACTAAAAATATTCGAAAACCCAAATTAATATCACTTTTTCATCGCACACCATCGTTTTCCCCTGACAGCAATCGGATTTTTTGCCTTATTTACGCTGAGACCGCTTCCCGCTGTGTTTTCAGCAGTCATGGTACTGCAACGCCATAAATATCCCCTCCGGAAACATGACAAACAATTGTATTGTGGACAAAAATATACAGCGATTCGACAAAATGCCTCCCAGTATCGATGGCAAAGGAACGCCTGAATACAAGTACATTATTTGAATAGGTATGTATAAGCTTGATTCGACATTCTTTTTATTTGTGTCATTGCGTCTTTTCACAAAAAATACGAAATTTCTACAAAAAGTCAACCCATTATTTCACTTACCATATTAGTATTTGACAGCTAGTCTGATTTGTGCTACGCTCTAGCTACGGCTGCTACGTTTTCGTAGCAAATCAAATACTCTTGCTACGCGTTTGTGTTTAGTACACATTTAGTACTAAAACATCAAGACCGCTAAAGACCCAAGTAGCAAGAGATAGGATGAGATGGAAATCTTTGGAGAAGGCATTTGTCGCAGGACAGGATGTTTCTGAGTAAACGTTTTTTAAAGTGATAATAAGCTATTATGTAGATTTATTTTACATAAAAAAACATTATGCATGATACAATTTAATGAAAATAAAACAATGCATGCTCTACCTTTTGATTTTTTGACTCTCCACACCTATCTTAAGTAAGGTTATATGGTTAGCTTGAATTTCCGTTGAAACACTTCCCTAAATATAGCTTGCCTACATATAACGAACCAATCAATTTACTCCACGTCTCTCAATGACTTGTAATCGGCGTGGGTCCGACAGGCCCACCGGTGGGCATAACGGAACGTGCCCGCCGTTGGATCAAGTTGATTGCATTTATTCTATGACGTGGGCATAGGGGTTGAGTGTAATAGCGTAGAAGCATATAGAACGAAATTCCCTTGTTAATAGATTTCTGTGTCGATTCACGTCAATTAAGCTTGGACGGTAGAGAAAGATTGGATTTTTAAGGCACACAATACATAGGTCGAAAGCCAATCGTATTTCCAAGAATTAAGTTTTAAAAGATTGCATGCAAAGTTTGTTCAATATATTTAACAAGCAAAATCAAAATTTCTTTCTTAATCTTTTTAATTCGATTATTTTGTGAAAGCTAAGATTAGAAATTACTGAAACGCTTTTTTTTTGCTTAAATGCCCTTAACTTGTGCCTGTTCTTGTTTCCCACTAGAAATAAGAACATTTTGATTATGAATTTTAGAATTATAATATAATCCAGGTAAAAAATAATTTGTGTTTCTTAATAATTTACCTTCAAAACGTTACTTAATTACGGTACTTTAAATACAGAGCACAACTAACTTTGCAGATTACGAAAGAAGAGAAAAAAAACTGAATTACTCTAATTGAAGAGATTACGAGGTTCTAAAGTAAGTTATGATAAAAAAAAAGTCCTATTCAACAATATTTGATATCTCTTTATAATACCTCTAATTTTAGGCTGCGTATTTGTCTGCATTGCTATCATTTTTTACCACAACAAAATGTAGAGATGCTATCCCTTTTGGAGTTCTAGTTATGCCCCATACTAAATTTGAAAATTCTTAAAGCGCCTTGATACAAAAAATTCATAAAATATAAGGTAATTGTTTATAACCAAATCAAAAATTTCTTTATTCATTTTTTAAATAGCATGTTCCATGCTGTTGGATAATGTAACATACACATATTATTTATGTACCCATAGTGAGTACCATTCATTACTCACGCGTATTTATCGGGATCGCCCGACTAGTTTAGGACAAAACCAGTCTTTATTCATGAGCTGACGCGCTGATGCCGACTGTTGTAACAAATCATAATAATTGAAATAACATAAGATACATTCTTTTCATATTCAACTTAAGATTTACGTCCCTTTTTGCTTCGGCGTTTTATCGCTTACATTACATTAAAATTGTTTGAGATTCAGGTAGCTTTAGGTAACAACGTAACTAATTTATTTCGTGACCTTTAGGGTATCCCAATATTTGTGCGTTCGGCCAATTTTACGATGTATAAATTACTTGAAAATATTCATTTGTTTTAGAAGCTTATAATTAGAGGTTTTTGTTTAACTTTAATATAATTTTACGTGATCGTTGTTCGAATAATAAGGGTACATACCTATGATTATGATGCAATAGTGAAATCGGTGATGGTAACATACATGATGTAATGTCTCTTGTATTGCATGTAATGTTGAGAACCATAGCGTAAAACACATCTTATTTTTCACACATCTCATTGTTTGAATAAAACGACTCCCTCTCTAAGGACATCAATCCTTGTGTCACATGTTCGACAAAAGTCGTTTCAATTTTAAAATTGCAACACACCTCTTTTGAGGCTTATAATAAGAATGCTGGTCAGACAATATTCCCTCAAAAACTAGTTCAAATTAAAATGGAAGCAAGATAGAGCAGATAGAGCGGTGTCTCGCTTTCACAAGTACAATATGAACTGTGGGTGTTATTTGGTACTACTATTTTATTTCTAGAATGAAGGCTAAGCGGTTTAGTTAAAAGTGGCCTATTTCTTTTCACGGCACTTTCAGGCACCTCTCTCCGGCATAATAGAATCAAAGTCCTCGTGAAATCGTTTAACAGAAAATTTAATTCAAGAATGAAAGAAATGACGGTTGAGTTAAGTTATTACGTAGAATTTTATGGTTAAGTGAGAAGTGAAAAAATATTACAATTTGCTATTCAGCACGAAAAGTGCAGTTTGAGCTAATATGCGAAAAGATAAAATGATGAGTTTATTACTGTATCCATTATATACCCTTGAAAAATAGTTTTTAAATTTTCACAGAATTTTGTAACTAATATAGTTAATTAGTTAAATGACGTTACGATAAATCTACTAAGTGTTTTGAGTTTTTAATTTTAATTAAATAAAAGCAAAAAAATACTTACCTAAATTTGAGGACCTACTCTATGGTAAGCCATAAATGTAATTCTCTGTTTAATTTAAACATAATACATGAATCCTAACTTGATAAATCTTCTCAAATATTAAACAAATAAAACCACTTCTTAAGAATGGCAGCTCCCTTTAATATCATTAAAAATGATACCAAGAAATAATTAACTAACCAACAAAAGGCTCACATAACGGAAAGCACTCAATACGGTACCAATTCTTCGTATTTAGTAAACACCTATAAACGAGCCGTTACCGGCTGCCTCATTACATATTTCTCAGAAGCAAAACAATAGCAATTGAAAGCAAAATTAAAGTGGTCAATTTGCTAATAAATCCAATTTCACTGCCACATGTTACAGTAATTTTGCAAAGTAATTGCATATTTTTTGCTAGGGCAATACGCGTAATACCATCACAGCTCTTATTTTATTTACACACCTCAAACACTCTGAAGTAGGCGTAAAGTGTGGGAAATACCGAACGAAGGTAACATGAAGAATGGCGATAAATAAGTGAACACAGCGGGATACTTACGAGTACAACACATCAGATAAACCTACCTATATTAGATTTTATATTGTTTGCGAACCGAAATTGACAACCCTGAGAAACGGTATAGAACGAAAAATATGGTGTGTATAACAAAAATCCACGTTTTTAGGGTTGTCGATTTTATTATTTTGCACATTTTATGCTAGGTACTAATGAAAATAATAATATTTTTTGATAGCTAGGTCTAAATCAACACTGCACAACGTAATACTTTATTTCATTGTTAATCCTGGAAACCAATAAATACCGTTTTTACTCGAATGCCAAAAATCAGTGGCAAAATAAACCGGAATTACTTCCTAAATGAGAATAAAAGTCTGGCTTAAATGAATTCTTGCTACTGAAACGATTTCCAAAATACCTACCGCGCATTGATTTAATTTAGTGTGTATGTAGGTATAGACAGCAACAAAAGTTCAATCACATAAAGTCAATTTTTATTTAACTGAGATATGGCTTTGATATAGACTAAATTAAACATTCGTTGAATACCAATATTCTAAATGTCGGAACGTTCCTCGCAGATTACAATTCTGAATGTGGATGAGTTTTGTTGCTGTCTGTACTGAAAACGCGTCGAGTTCCAAAATATACTGGTTTGTAATTAACGCAAGCTTAGCATACGCTTCTATTATGTTGTTTAAACATTTTTCATTTCTATTGTCACGTAAATTGATGTCATATAATGGTAATTAGTGATTACATAACATATTTGCTTTTTAAATTAACAATTAGGAGCTTGTATAATAAAGTAAGTAATAATTATCATTTGTCTCTGTTCTATGTATTTTATGAAAAGTAAGAATTGAATCGAAATTATAATTACAACAACAACTTAAGTTCACGCCATGATGCAATAAAAATAATATTGAGTATTAATTGTAAAAATTACAGGCGTTCTTGTAATGACGGATTATTTTTTAACATAAGACATCGCTATAGGCAAGATGGCGCTGTCTCTCCCACACAATAGTATTTATTTTATTCAAGAGCTTTTAGAAGCTAAGGTTATCATTGAACATGCGTAACTGAACTCATATTCGTTACTAACAATAACCAATAAAGGAAACTTCAGAGTCTTCAAAAACAATATACGTTATGTAACTTGTTTAGTATTCATTCACTCAGTCCCACAGCTCAGTCCGAATCCTAAATCACCCACTCTTCATTAAATCCCCGCTCTATCAAAACGTGTCAAGTGTGTAAGAGATAACATAGCATCAAATTAAATGTAAAGTATAGAGGACTATGAACGGTGAGACAGAATCAGTCATTGTTTATAATACCATCTCAAAATCTTATGTTTATAATTACGTAATATGCAATCGTTGTATTTCCGTAATACCGACGCAATGTTCGACCTTTGCCTGCCGCGGTCATAACACAAACTACACCCACAACTTTTCTAAACAATTGAACAACACGCCCCTTCATTCATCAACTTCATGCGCAATAGTCTTTGTGCAAAGAGTATTTATTGCATAGTTCTGATATTATCTATGATTTACATTCTCCACATTCTCTCTCGTTTAGATTTATTAAAGTAAGAGTTGTTTTAGGAATTTTGCAACTTTTTTAACCTACGTTGAAGTATTTTGTTTGATATTAGTCTATCTGTGTCTGTAGCTGTTTTTGAAAGAGACAGCGCTACGCATAATGATTTCGCTGTCTCACTTTTACAACAGCCTTACTCATAATAGATTGGTGATAACGATAAAAAAATTCTGACACGATATGACAGCAAAAATTCCGCAGGACAAACGTAAGATGCTAGCCGTTGTCCACATATGAAACCTAATAAATCCTTAAACAAAGCAATCAGACTCTACAATTCAAGTGCTTTCGTTAATAATATTAACAACGTCTATAAACTAAGCCCAATACTCGCCTTAGCATTGCATGTAATCCCAATCATCAAACTGAAGCCGTGGGTCGGTGATATTCCATGTGACCGAGCACAGGGGATTGTGGGTGACATAATGCGTCATCCGCTAAATCGTTCGTGCCGGATTTGAATGCATTAACTCGATCGAAACTAATACAGATGGAGCTAGAATCTACTAATTCTGATGGCCGAGTTTATTGTCTGTTGGTAGTCGGATTCATAGAGAAAAAATTAATGACGAGTATATGACATGCAAATGATTGAGTGATGGAAATCCGGTGTATTCGGGTGAAGTACAGTAAAATTTTCAATGACATGATGTAAAGTGATTTGTTTACGTATAGATTTCAACATCTCAGTATAATATGAAAATGTACTATAGTAGTAAAAGGTTCATCATTTAACAACCTTAAATCCATCTATAAAGATTTCACTTCTTAATAAAGGTAAGAAAAATTCTCACGAAAATAAACACTTAATGTTTGGAGGTACATAAAAAATCCATTCCACTTTGCCAAGTTCAGAGAAGTTAAATTTAAAATCAACTGCCAACATCCCTCCACTGAAATCAAATTATTTTTGCCACCGTGAAAAATGGTGAAACATTTTTTCCTTTTGATCTAAGAAAACATCGCGTCCAATATTTTGAGTAAACGTCAATTTTGCGTAATGATCTGTTTTGTGTATAATGATTTAAACAATGTTTCGAAATTCTTGTTAGAGATTGGTGAGGTCGTGTTTTGGTCTCATTAGTAAGAGGTTTTAATATAAAGGTTATGTTCGAAATCAACGGCACGCTATTGAGCATGCCCAGAGACCGTAGTACGTTTAATTATATTAGGGGACTGTTTAATATTACTGGCTAATAATACTATCTTTAAAAGTATATATCACGGATACAAAAAGCTGTTCAAAGGCTGTCGTTATGCTAGAAAATTAATAACCATAAAACGGTTAATTTTGTCAACATGTTTTACACAGGTAGATTAATTGTTTTGGGAATATTATTTTTTGTAAAGGGCTGTTTTTCTACAAAAATATTCCAATCAAATATCCAGGAATAAAACTACTTTCGTTAAACATGATTAAGCCTTACTACCTTACCTAAGTTACTCTTACCTAAGTGGCTTAAAATATATTTTTTGTCCCTAAAGATTATGCCTAAACGGATAAACCTTCTTTTATCTTAACTTTGTCTCCAAAAATATCTAAAGATATTAAAAGTCTCGTCGTCAAGATACTTCGTTAATAAACTTTATGTATCGGGAAAACTCCAGACAAAATTAGTTACGTGTTGACGCATAAACGTGTACAATCTTCAGTCATATTCATTGAGTCTATAAAAGCCTAGGTTTAGGCAAGAAAATAAAAATTGAAGGCGTCATAAAAACGAAGATAGCTTTGTGCGTTGAATAGAAGAAATCTTATTATAATATTGTTATTGGAGGAACAGTGTGCTGGTAAATGTATATGATCTCTTTGAAAAATGGGGTATTACAATAACATTCAGAATGATCGAGCCTATTCCCTTAGGGCTTCAATAGACAAGCTTTTTATAGAGTATCTAGTTTCATGTATTATTATAAACTGATCTTGAGGCTATTTAACCAGTGGCTTTATTTATGTCAATAATAAAATTTTGAAAAGCTAGGAGTTCTTCGTCTGCATACAATTTAACAAGAAATAATAACGTGAATTTCTATCGGAAATTGGAATAAACATTTTAAATAGAAATGGAATAAGTCGAACTCACATGACTATTCACCTTAAAACGGATCAATCCGACCGCAAAATACTTACCGACAATTTTGAACGCCGATACGGTTTAGTAAAGCTAGGAATTCAAAAACGCATTTAGAAAACGTGAAGTGGCGTGATATAGTTTAGATTGTGCCCCAGATTTGCGTCCTTCAACGCAGTTGGTAGCCATTTTTGTTTTTAGGTCGCAACGTGCTATGCATGTGGAGGTATTTACTTGCTCGTCATAAAGGAATAAAATGTTTTAGCGCGTTTGTTGGCTTATGTAGTCTTAAACGGATTAGGTCTAAGAGGCTTGGGTGTAAGGATTTTTATGTAAGCTCGAATTGCTTTCTACTTCTTTTTGCTTTTTATTTAAAAAACAGATTCAAGAAATCAGCTAGATTTATATTGATAAGATAAGATTTATATCGTCAAAAACCACGCTTCATCTTTCATCTTTAATTCGGTTTTTTTCTTGTACAGAAAACAATCTTCGATGTAATTTTGAAAGCTTTAGGTAATATATATGTTACCATGAAGGTTGCTAGTATGTACCATGCTTAATACTAAAGCTAAATAGAAAATTGCAATATGTTTCCATTTTTAGAATTTTAACCATGTTTATAATATGTCTCGGCGATATCCACAACGTAAGCCCGCTTGCAAATCTTAAGGCTATTTCAAATGCCTACATTGCGATAACCTACATACCTTCTCCGTTTATCATACCAAGAAAATTGTTTGGCAAACGAGCAGCATGCAGCGAACGTTAATGTAAAAATACACGTAAAAATAATAACTAAAGAAATTATATATATATTCAGTTTAAAATATGTAAACATTATGTGAAGAGTGTGCATTTTTTTTTGCTTTAATGACCGTGAAAATTATTGTCAGTCGATCGATGACAGGTGACTAACATCAACCTAGTCTTTATTTAGGCCGGTAGGAAAGGAAAGAATGTATGGCTTTTGAATAAAATACAATAAGCAACTTGAATGAATGAATAAAAATAGGATAATAAAATCCAAGTTCAAAACCTCTTTTCATTTTCTTGAAAGAAACAAATGTCAACTTTCATTTCTCTACTTATAATGACAAGAGAGCTTCAAAATTGTAAAACACATCAAAAGCTCGCGTTTCGAGACAAAGAAACGGTAAATATGTGCGGGAATAATGAATATGTCGGGATGTCGTCGGTAACGCTTTTGTTGTTCGAGTGCAGGGGTCTACCAACAGTTCCCAAAGTACTGTTACTGTAGTCGAAGCGAGAGAGCGCTCTACATAATGTAGAGCGGCATCTCTTTTCCGCAACTGCGAAAATATTATTTTAAGACGTGGTGGTAGGTTTCAGTATGGACTTTATCCGGATAACTGATTCCATCTGTCGCTTTGAGCCGAGATGGATTGCACTTTCGAAATTATACGTTTTATTTGTGTGATGTTTTTTTCCGCTGTATTGATTTTTGACGGACCAGTGTTATACGATCTTTTGATAAGGATTTATTGTTTTTCGACGTTATAGTTATATAAATTTTTCATTTAATGAAAGGTAAGTCAATCGTAAATTTTAATATAGAGACGGTTTATTTGTTTTTGAAAAGCACGTAATAATGCATTCCTGATAATCCGTAATTTAGTCCGGAAACTCCGTACGTTGGTCTACAATTAAATAAACATACGTGCGTTGCTTCATAAATTATATCGTTGATCATTTTAAATTAATTTGAGTGAAATATCGAAGCTCTAGTTACAATTTATTTACCGTGACATGTAGTGTAAAAGTGCTTAATTTATAACTCTACGTTTAAATTTTAATCTTCTCTTTGAATTAATTTATTGACTGTTAAACACAGAGACAGCCTATAGTCATTAAATTAACATGTTTAATCCCTTGTCTTTTACATTATTAATAAAATCACTAGTTTATTTTTGTCCAAAATGTTGTTTTATACAAAGTCCTATTCCAGTTTAAAATATCTAACGTCGTAAAGTCCAAGAAACTTTTAAAACAATTTTTATTTAATTTATTTCAATGGCTTTGTGTTAGAGGCGCTACGAGTTGTCGATGTAGTCATTCGTATGCTCGGTTCGTAGCACCTCGTAGATCCTTGTAGATCCTCGTAGTGGCTCGTAGCCGACACGCGTCGAGCGCGCCAGAACGTCAGTTCTGTCGCCTCGGGCATTCCTAGTACCCCTTTGTGTAAATGTCGGTTTTATTAAACTCGAAATGTTTATTGAACTTTATTGATAAATGTATGTGTATTGGCGTAACAAGATTAATTGGAATCGTACTACGTACGTTTAGATAGTGTGAACTGATTTCATGCAATACTTTTGTATAATTTAAGCCATTTTGAATGCTAAATATATTTAGAGAAATATAATTCCAACCTATTATACAATTAAAGTTATTATAGCTATAATGATTTTATAATATATCTCCATTATTTAAAGCTTTGGTTGCATGTATTTTATTCTCCCCTTATAGTCTTGCGTTATTAAAGGATTGGAATTAAAATTTTAACTCTTACTAGCTAGGGTTACGAATAGTTGGACCATTTTTGATTCCAGTTATTTTGAGTCACTTTTTCTTTACTGATAGCGGTGGTAACACACGGGCCATAAACTACTTTTGCCTATTTTCATAGGTAGTATTTTTAATTATAACTTAACACATCATTTAAACAACTTTTATTTATTTATTTATTTAATAATTTATGTACACACACAAGAGGTCTTAAAAGTAACATAACATATGTAAATACAAATGATGTACAAGGGTACTGCTTATTTCTTAAGAAATCTCTGCCAGCAGACCCGCGAAAGGAGAAGTCGTCAATATTGGCAGTCATGGTGTGTGGCTCAATTAAACTAATAAATCAATTATAACCAAAACCTACCATTATTATACGACAAAGCTCCTTAAATTCTAAGCTAAATTTCTCCAATCAGCATTCAGATGGTATAATCCAAATTGGGCAAACAAAATCGTGAGAGCGGTTGTGCTGGTAATAATTCCACGTCTGCCTCTGCCAAGAGTTTGGCAACGCGGCAACATTTATCTCAGACCATCATAACTTACTGTCTTCTTGTAATCAAATCTATCATAAAAGGAACTCACAATTTGTTTTGTATTTATGGGGTTTTTAATATAATGTATACTGATTTTCGATTTTGTCGATGGTTGATGATAATAATATCAATTTTTGTTAGAATTAAAATAAATGACAAAATTATTTATAGGTATAGGTACTAATAATCCGTTAGTGAGAGGTTACCATTAACGAAATAGTATCTACTCTTCAATTCAAAGCTATGTTTTCAATTAAAATTACTTATACTATAAAAAATGTTGATCCATAATAAATTATACATTCATTTTTTATTAAGATAAAAATATAATGTTTAATTTATTTCGTCAATTCCGAAAGGTAATAAAGGTAAACAATAATTAAAAAAACTACTACTCTTTTTTGTACGGTTACCGGCGGTCTCGTTTTGGAGAGAGCCTTAAATAATCACATTACCTTAAGGCGTCACATAAAAATTAAATAAAAAATAAAGTTATAAAATCCTGCCCGCTTAGATTTTGATTTAATTAATATCAGCAACGGTGACTCAGAAAGAAAAGACCATCATAATCTTTGTCATAACATTCAAGTATCTAGCTTTTAAAATTTACCCACACTTTTTTGATTAAATAATAGTCGTAACAATTCAATTCCAAGTGACAGTGTCCCATCTCAAACAGCACCATAAGTTGCCTCTCAGAATAGAGGAATCGTATCTTTAGATATTATTTTTTCAACTTCCACGCAACACCATATAGTCTCAAAATAAGCTAAGCTTGTGTTATGAGTTCTAGATACCTGATAAACATACTTATTTATTTCTAAAACACGTACATAGTATAGATGATCGTCAAACAAACAAATGATCGTGCTCATCCCAAAAAATATTTTTCATGGGTGGGAATCGAACCCACGACTTCCGATATAGCAGTCAGTGCCACCGACCTCTAGACCAACAGGCCAATCGTATTGCAATAAAATTACATATAATAAACGAACGTCAATATGACAGTAATTTGTGTTCAGCATATTTTTTTCATAAAATTATTCTCAATGCCTCATGAAATCGGCCTGAATTTACACTTGAATTAAAAATTAATGGATGTAGCGACTGCTACAGTTGCACACGTCATGATCTGACTGCGATCATTTCATTTTCAATTAATTCTGCATTTGAGTTCGGAATAATAAGAGAGAGTTACGAACGTGAATGGACGAATATGAATCATGTATTGCGAATTTCCTTGATTACGCATGTACGGAAATACGCTTAACTTAAGGAAGAAGTATTTTCAAAACTTTATTCTTCACAGTGAAATTAAATCAATCCTCACCAATGTTATAAAACCAAAAGTAGCTGTGTCTTCTTGTTGTGTGCGTGCAGGAATTAGAACCTACGACCTTAGGATGCAGGACCAGTGCAACGGTCATTTCGAATTTAAGTTACATTTTAGCAATAAAGATCTCGTTGTGCCTAATAAAATAACTAAGCTTTTCTCAACAGTCAATTTATAAATAAAGAACTTTTCGAAAAAGTTGTGCTTCATTTTTATTTTTCTTTTCTATGAGCAAGTTTATTTACCGACGCAGTAGTCACGTCACTCGTTCATCAAAATAACCTATTTCACTTCACTGAAGTTTAGAATGCCAGCGGCTGACTATATGTGAGAAAACTATTATTTCTCAAACAGTATTACGAGTATGTATTTTGTACACATCTATAATACTAAACTACTCGACGTAACTGTACCAAATAATATAAGTAAAAAAACATTAATTGTTAACGAAATCTAATATTTATCTATTAAAATATTACTCTCAAAATCAAATTTTATGATTGCTATTTTCAATTAATAAGAGTTGATTATACTCGAATTTTCAAGACTAGACTGCAAACGAGCAAATAAGATTAAGACAGGTGTAATTTAATCCAAAAAGATTAACAATAAAATATTAAATCGTGAATGACTTTAAAATGACCTAACAAAGTTAATAAAGTGTCAACCCCAAGTACTGTCCATGAAGTAATTTACAATTATATAATTCTAAAGTAGTAAGGACAGTTTCCTTGCCAACAATGCCTTCAACTTGCTGCTCTACTTAACAAAGGAATTACTCAGTCTATCAACGTTAGTCGAACGATATCGATTAATTTGTAACTCGGGGTGCCTATTTCAGTTATAAATAGGCACTTCGACGAACAAATCTTCTTCTTGCAAAAGGGTGAATAAACTAGTGTCAGAGTTATAGCTATCCATGGCCTTCTGACGTGGCTTCACACGCTCTCGAAAAAATCTCAGGTGTGGTTTCCTTACAAAGTTGAATTTGTCTGTCTTTTCGCACTCCATAATTATTTTGTAAGACGAATATGAATTCAAAAGTCGGGATCCAAAACTTGTCTTGACATTCCTTTAATGTCTTCATTTAAGATTAAAAATAATTCTGATCACCTGTCATATTAATATGACTCTTGCTCACTGTATTACAGTCGTCATTCAACCTCGTTCTGGTGAAGCTTGTTTAATTCAAATTACCTTGAATTATTTTTTGATTGGTTGGTATTTTGATGGATTTATTTTGATGACATATTATTTTTACTTCAGATTATTACGTTTATATTTACATGTAAGTATTTCGACGTAAATAATCAACAAACGTTATGATGATTACGTCAATATGATTCGTTTTGAGTAAATATAGCTTGTCCTTGTTTTTGCTGTACCTATTTATATACAAAATGATTCGAGATATAGAATATCAGACTGTTTTTATGATTGTATTGTTATTTCAGATATTTTTTATAAAAATATAAGCCGACTTAAACAATCAGTATTTGAACTGATATTGACTAAAAATAAACTGAATAAAAAAAAATACAAAGGCAATTGTCAATCACTTTTTTTCTCCCTCTTATTCTTTATAAGTTTTTTTTTATTAAATTATGAAATCAGAAGTTGAACATACCTTAATAAAGTGAAACTTAGTGCTTAATGCTCTATTTTGATCGTAAACCACGACAGTGAAAAAGCCACAAAAATCTTAATCTCCAAAACGAACTGGCATTCAAATCTAACCAATAAATCTAGTATCTATGTAGATTAAATGTGTTTAGCTCTTTCAAAGCGTCCCTAACCGAATTTCGTCTGAAAATAAATCCAAGGAAATTGTCTTCAGTTGCGGCAACACAACAAATGCAAATTGGGAGAAGGACCGCTATATGATCTACTCGGAATTTAATGCGCCATGAAATTACGTATTTACCTATTTACCTAGTCGGAGGGAAAATTGGTTCCTACATACCAGCTGTCCATTCGTTGCAGAAACGATTGGCGTTTGACAGAGAAGACTTTTCTGGGAATAAAACGCGGATCTGATTATACTAATCGTTTGATCTCTTATTAATACGAATCTGTTTTATATTTGGTGGAATAATATATATAAGGATAACTGAAAGGCTTCTGTATTTCGTTGCTTTTGTTTATTAAGTATTGTACGAATGGTTTATGAGATATAACGTGTTTGAATAAACAGTGAAGTTCGGATATAAATATTTAATATCTTAATAAATGTTGATGAAAAAAATGTAGGCCACATACAATATTTATGATAATGTGTCACCTATGTTTTTGTCCTTACTAAGGTGTTAATGAGTTCCAGGTCGATAGTCAACTCGCCGCTATTATCATCGATTTTATTTTCCGTCATCAATCACGCTACCCTAAATAAAATCGGGTACAATTAATAATTTATACCTCGTCGGCGAAGTAAGTAAAGAAACTTCTTGGCTGACAATTTTTTCGTTTGGTGCCTTTGAAAAATTAGTAGTCATCAAAGGTTCAGAGAGTGGATCATAAATTTTAGGGTGGTCCTTTCGTGATTTCATTCGCATTCCCCTTAGAACACGGGGCAAATACGATAAATTATGCCCATCAATAATACCCAGGCAGCGTTGTGTCAACAACATTCTATACTGATGGTATTTGTAGCTATTTATTTAGTTACCCTCCGCAGCTGTGTTGTGACGTCATAACTTCCGCTCGTCTCAACCATGGATTGTTTTATGCATTATAAATGGCTTTACGAGTCCGAATATCAATGAAGATGTTAAATATTGAAAACATAAAAGCTTCTAGCAACCGCGGACGTAATACATACTAAGTAGACTTAGAATAGACAAATTATTTCCTCGAAGCGATCCCCGAAATAAGCCAAAGAGAATTAGTTTTAAAGCTCTGGGATTACGTGTATTGATTTTTTATCTTTTTCTTTTATCAAAGTTAGATTATATTTATCGGGGGAAATATAAACAATGGTAATCCTTGATCTAATAACAAGTAGGAAGCGGCTAGCAATTTGCTGAAACTTGCCAGAAAACAAACTTGTGTTCAAAATATCATACAGTATCTTATCTAACCCACATCCGCTACGGAATCCTAAAAAAGGGAACAATGTTTATTACTTTACCCAAAATTAGTTTTCTTTTTTATTATACGCTACCATAAATAAACCTGCCAAAGTTAACTAAAACCCACTCGTCCTTTTATTCCGGAAAGAAAAGAGGCTTTTACCTGCGGGAATACCTTCTATGTTTAACGAGAAAACTGGTCGCGGATCGGTTTGAAATTTCAAGTGTACGTACCCCTTTTAGGGTTCAATCGAAATAACCACAAAACATTCGGATCCTATTTCCGATTCTCGTCACACAGCCTCCATCACGTTCGGTCGGGACGGCCTGAGGTGGGTAGAGCCACTTTCGATGCGTATTCACGCGGCGTACGTGTACCGAAGTCGTGTGCCGTGATCGTCTATGATTTCTATTGAGTACGGGATTAATAACTGTTTTATACTTTATTGCTTTGATTTTTAAGTTCATTTTGACGAAATATTTTTAATCAGAGGTTGTTGACCTGCTGAGGCACGATCTTAAACCAAGATAATTCTTAAGTTGAATGTTTTAATATAATAATAAATTGCATGAAACATGAGGAGAACATTTAATTGAATCTATGAATGACACTTTTTGATTCGCTTTTTTTACAACATTTATGAATAAATAATTTTTATTATTTACAATGTCTATTGTATCATTATAATATTCAACGTAAAGTCGATGGATAGACCGTCTAGAGATCTCGATCGATTCAATCAATCGATTGTCTACAACAAAAAAATTGTGCACATAGTAGTTACCAAAACAAACTTCTTTTCTTTTTAACACCCCATGTCTTTAAACTTTAAAACGACTATTGTGTTTTCTGAAAGTAGTTTCGAGACTTCCATGAGGTCACAATCGTAATCAAATAGCCTGAAACTCACAATTTGACCCTTTTATATGAAACACAGAAACGCTTTTACTTTTAAACGTATCATTTTAAATATTTTTACACAGCTGATGGGTGTTCTTGGAAAATTTTTTTTTTACTTTTACATTATATTATTCTGTAATGTATAGTATTCTTTAAGCGAATGAAGATTCTAGAATCCTTGTGAGGTTAAATTATTTTAAGATAAGCTTGACGTATGTAGGCTGGTATTGTGCTTTGTCTTCTTATGCAATGATTTTAACTGTCACCAATGTTATTTCAAAATTGTGACTCTAGCGAAGGGTCGTATTATCTACCAGAGACGGGTGGGGATATCAATGGTGAAGCGATAAATATTTGAAATAAATTTCTATTAATCCCTTACATTTAGAGAAGTCTACTCAAATAATATCGTATTGAAATAACCTACCTCAAATTATAACGTCTCAGTAGTTAGCGAACAATGTAAACGTTAAGCTTTCCTAAACGACTACCAACTATTAGTTAATTCAAGGCTGTTTAGGTGGGCACTGTGTATTTAGGCGTGATTAAACGAAATTACGTGTAAATATTACATTAGTTAGAGGCCAGGGACGAATCTTTTATTAACGAGTCAATTTTGAACAATAAGGTATGGTGCTTAGGAGTTCAGTAGTTTCTATAGAGAGGATTTATGAACACCTATATATCCTCTTTTATAACTACTCGCATACGTAAATGAATGTTTTTAATAATCAATTCACGCGTCCTACACAGAACAAGAACAATCGTGGATCACACGAATGCTTGTTCTGGGGCTTATGACTATGGGTATGTATCTTTGCAATTGATTGTTTCTTTTGCCATCAAGGTTATGGGCAATTTAATAATACGTGCTTTAGAAGGCAGGTAAAGTGAGTCGAACTGCGGGACTCAGCTAGTTGTTGTCGAAATGGATTATAACCTAGATTTGGATTATACCTAAGATTGTAACCTTTTTAGTTATTTTGTTTTTAATGAATTACTGTATCATTAACTTTACTTTGATAAATAGTGTACCTAGAATGTATAGTGTGTTTAATATCGCACAAAATAAAAACTTTTTACAAATCCGACAACTGTTTTTTTTAAACGGTACAGCGGTTGTGAAACATAACTCCTTGGTTTTCCATGTTATTAAAACATTTCACGCGTCAAACCCTCACTCTGCCCACGGGCTGGAGTGGAATCAATATAAATGCTTTTCGTATTCCGTATCACGTAGAATCAATTTAAGAACTCCTGCTGCGGGTCAACGGATATTTATGAAGATAACTTCGATTTATAGTGATTGCTTTGCGTTCTTTACACCGCCGTCGAGAAAAGTTATGGTAGAACAACCGTGCATTAAGTACAGACAGCAACAAAGGCTGGTTAACTCGAATCGATTTACAAAGTGATAGTCTTTGTGAATCGGTTTGCTTTAAACTATGTTGTAATTGGTGCTTGAGATGGTTTAAATTTACTGTGAGTCAAACATATTTTGTTACTGAATAGCACAATAATAAATGATTTTAGGCGTGATTGTGTTCCATAGTCTGGAAAATCTGATTGTTATGAATACTGTTGCTGACTGTACAATACGATATCTTACCGCAAATGAGACTCAGATCTTATTTATTTATATTAAAGTCATGACTCGTTTTAATAGAAACAATCTTCAAACTTTATACTCATTGCTGATGGTATATCTTCTTATTTTGAGTTACCTGCTCGAGCTTGAGATTATGTAAAACAGTTTCTTTTGTTTAATTCTTTGACCTGTTCGACGCTTTTAGCGTGACAATGGTTTTAGTAGTGATTTTCATTTTACGTTTCACATTGAATTTTAACGAAATACGCTTTGTTTAGAATATAGGGTTTGGTGATTTTTCCACCAGATAAAAGTCAGAAATCCGAAATACAATGTTAAAACTAAACAAATTGCTACGAATGGTCGGTTTTAAAATATCACTGGCCGGTCAAAAGTAGCAAGAGTTAGTTTAAAAAGTCTGTATTTAATAGACATCTGGCAATAATGCGATGTCGACTCAGAAAAATGTAGACTATAGTATTTTCTTGTACAAAGACTCAACTAAATTGTTTGTTGTTTTTAACATTATCAACACGCAGTTTTGTGCAAGTACCAGGTTTTATATTCAGTAATTTATTTTAAAGATGACAGTTACATAATCAGAAATAATATTTTCATCAGGTACTGTTTCTTTTTATACAGTGTTCTTCAATACGTGAACAGACTCATTCAAAATAGCGTAAAACTAAAAAATATATCAGTTGTCAAACTCCCTCAATTAAAAATATAGGGCTCGACAAAACTTTGCATTTATTTCCCCAATCTGCGTCAAAGGGAAAGCAAAAACAGGGGGCCCTCAAGAAACTCCAGTAAAGGAGCCGTGTGCAAATTTAATAATGCATGTTTCGGTGATTTTCGTACGTACATAATGCACTTTGCGACATCACTTTTTCCGACGCTTGCTCCCCCTTATTCCCAAGTGCTAAATGTATTAGTTCTGCATCCGAACAGTATTGAATCGTCTCATAAATAACACTTTAGTAGTATTTGTGTATTAGTAGGGGAATGACCAGATGTTACGCGGTAATAAAGTAGAGAGTGAAAAGTAATTTGTTAGAGTACAATAGTTTTGAAAAGCTTTTTTGCATGCTCCAGCTGGGAGATTAATTGAAATACTTTTTGTTGAAATGTAAGGGATTTTACAATCGAGGTGGATGTTCAATTTAAACTATAATGGATCTGTTATATGTTTTATAGTAGTGTTATAAGTGTAATGCGTTTTAAAAATAACTATTAGTTAGGTCCCGATACAGATAAAATTTTACACAATAGAAATAGATTGTCAAAACAACTAATTAGAATAGAATGTAAAGCGGGAGAAAAAGCCTTTTTTTACATTCTTTTTTGGCCTTCATAATATTTTCACAGCTCGCCAAGGTTGTATTGAATATCCCACAGAGATTTAATATGATATCGTGTACATTAAGACACCGCGGCATATACTTTACGGTATTATATTCTAAAGGTTAATAGAAAATAAGAACCCGTAGGGAATGTTATACTTATGTGTGTAACGGTCACAAAATAGTAACAAAATTGTTTATGTGTACTGTTAACTAGTCTTGATTTTCGTATTTTATACGCAAGTTGTTGCAGTGTCGATCACAATGCATTTAACTACCAATTTACGACCATCGAAGTCTTTAGTACTTCTTCAATTTTTGAAGAGGAATATCTTCAGGAAACATGGATCCAAATATTAATCAGGGTCATAAACGGTGCTATAATTAGTTTCTCAATCCTCCTCTATATTTAAAAAAAGACTCTACCTTAACTTTGAGTGTAAAATTTGTCTACAGGCAGATAATAATAATTATGCAAACCATTGCCAAAATTTACTGACATACCACAAAATTTCTCAACCGTAATAGCTAAAAACATTCATCAAAAACCACAAAGAATACACAAGACATATTGCCGCAATGCCCAAAGCACAATATAACACCGTATTGTATCTGTAAATGCAAAACTAAACACCTGAGTCGTTGTACCGTCAACGGCGAACAAGGCGGACAAGTGAATGCCATTAGTTATATTCTTTCCAAAATATTCCGTTCCTCAAATTTGGGAAGGGAACAAATGCTCTTAGCAATGTGGTACGGTAATGTACGCCGGCCCCCTGAATTTTTCATTCCCTTGTTGCTCGACAACTGAGCATTACCAAAATTGCGTCATATTTCTTTTCTCAACACATACTGAAGGGGAATAGTTAGGTGAATAGCTACTTCGCTGACTGGAAGATGCTTGTTGTGATAATTATTTTTGTTAGTTGTCATTGTTTGTTGATAATAATTTAGAATCGCAATTTTAAGTGGAATGTAATAGATGGCATGACAAAAGGTTTTGCAAAGAAGAGAGTTCAATTATTTGATATATGTTTCGATCAACAGTATAAGAAAATCAGAAAAAAATGCATATTTGACTAGTCTGTAAGGTACATTTCTTAAAAATTAGATACGTTTTAAATCGATGATCGATATAAAAACACGTCAAAAATGGTGAAACGTATGGAAACTAATGACGTCAATTGTCGTTCAAAAATATACTGATAAGTGACGTCACCCGAGATTTCAACTTACTTGCGATCATCTTCAGGTTTTGTCCACAAATCAAATATTTTTATTTTATGAATATAATAATCCCTCTAATCCCTACTAATATTCTAAATGCGAAAGTAACTCTGTCTGTCTGTCTGTCTGTTACGCTTTCACGTCTAAACCACTGAACTGATTTTAATGAAATTTGGTACAGACATAGAGTTGACCTTGAGAAAGAACATAGGATAGTTTTTATCCCGGATTTTTGAAGAGTTCTCTTGGAAACGCGATATAACCGACATCGACGCGGGCGAAGCCGCGGCCGAAAAGCTAGTACTAATTTATAAAATACAAAAAAAAACTTATTTAAGTCTAACTGACGCAGTAATTAGTTTACTGCCTTATTATATTACTGAGTTCCATTTACTTAATAGATATCACCTATTCTCCTATTAACAATACTCCATAATCAATCAGTACGTTATAATTGAACCAGGAAATAAGCTCTAATCAGTAGATTTATTCACCCTTACAAAAAGGGGAGTATAATTAATAGTACGCCTTAGTGCCCTAACAACTCAATTTATTCAACTAAAAAATTATGAGTGGCGTGTTCATACCTAATTAGACCTGAACAAAACAGTTTCCCTGGTATAATCTCTTGAAAGTACGTACCTGGTACTACTAATATGAATTACGGCATTCTACGCATAGAAGGGCGAAGAGGGGGGTGAGAGTGTGGTGGTAAGTCGCCGATTTCTGGAATTGGATCTACAGACACTAACTTGATTTGTTTACCAAAAGAGCAACAATTATTATTTTTTCGGTGACTGAATCTTTGAGGATCTTGGTTTTAGTTAAGCTATACTTGTATAGAGAAAATGTAAATACTTTGCGGAATGGTAAACAATCATCATTTGTAAAGTTGTGAATTTGATAGGTGAACCACCTATTTTATATTTTATATCAATTTCAATCTTCACAAATTGATGAACAATATTCAAATTTCAGTACCTGGTTTAGAACCCCAGCGTGCAGGACTTGAAAAAACTTGGGCGTTACAATAGCAACAATTAATGTATATGTATCAGCGTTTATAAAGTACCTAATGTAAGAATGTGCATATCACTTCCGTTGATAGACCTGTGCTGAAAATTAACGCGTCCGTTGAAATTCAAGATGCAGTTTAGTTTCATAGGGGTAACTTGCAGATTCGAATTAACGGAATATTTTATTTTTGTTTAACAAGACTTACTTTAAATTAAAGAATATTTTAGTACCGTACAACCTCTTTCGGAATTTTTGTTTAACTTTAGCTTATTCATTCAAAACATGTTACATTTTTCTTAAGGATTAATTGTATTATGCACGATAATATAAGTTCAGAAATTGGACATCAAACAAAAAGAGGACAAGTTAATTTAAAACTATATTTATATTATACTATATCTATATTATTCGTAGACTTATTAGGTACTTATAACAATTTAATTTCACATAATTCCGTCTTCTTTAACATTATTACCGCAAAATAGCTCTTAAGGAGGCCTGAACTTGAGTAAAATTGTTCTTCAAAAATAGAGCAAGCGGTAAATGTCAAGTTTTTGAAGGACTCCCTAAGACTTTGAAGGAAATAGGGGAGAGTGCTTTAGGAGGCGAAACATCATATATTCTATAATGGTGTAGGCAGCAAAGAATATGTTCGAAGGGGAGATTTAATGATGCGATCAAAGCTTTGAGTTCTTTACACTATAAGATTGATTTTCGATGTAGAATATTTTGGTGTTTGAAATCGCGACAACCTCCATCTTTCATTTTTTTATGTAGGAATGTATATGATCTATTTTGTCTCGTTTTATTGGTTGTTTTTCTATATGAATACTTTAAATTGTGGATAAACAATCCCCTTACTTATTTATGGTAGGATTACACATTGTAATTCCTGATGTTTGAATACTCTAGTTATATTGAACTACAACCTCCGGTATAGCATTCAGGGCTACTAATCACTAGACTAACAGTCACAGGCCAGTGGCGTCTGTCAACCAGCGTATATTTGGCTTTACCGAATTAAAGACCATAGTCGTGAATTGTTAACGAAAAAAAACATAAACAAATGAATACTGAAAGACAGCTAGCACAGACTGATTAATTCTCCCATCGAGAGGTAAGTCAAAGACCTTCTTTCGATTCAAAACACAAACACTACAAAAATACAGTAGTTCCTCAGCACGAAGGTCATTCACACTACTCATGCAGGCTCCAGTAAATAAGAAAGCATCAATAAGTTAAAGCACTCGGTATCTTCGGTAACGGAGCTCGTTCATCAATGTACCTCCGAGTTTTTCTTTCGCAGGTACCTATGCCTTATTTATAACCTGACTTGAAGTATTTATGTGTCTGTCTGTGACTAGTTTTTTTACATGACTATGATCTGCGTGGAAAATGTTGGTGTTATGAGATGGATCGTGACATTGTGGTTTCAAAAAACTACGTTAACCGAAATCGTTACGAAATTACAAGACACTTTTCCCGTTTTATTCCAACGTTCATTGCATTACGACTGCTTCGAGAAAACAAAACACAATTCTTCATATCCTGATACCATATAACCAAATGTCATTTCATGCACCAAGGATCTGAATAAAGTTTCATTCTTCGCAAATCTTTCATCTACGGTAGCTTGCTAAATTCGACACATACATGTAAATTATATTCATTCGAATACATTATTCATAAAATAAAGACGTACATCAAAAAGTGGAAGCTGGTATAATATGGCTTATTCCAGGAAAGGACGTTCTGTAAACACTACCCTTGGACGGGGAGGGGGTAAATGTTCCATGAAATTACCCCAGCATTTTGCCAGCAATGAAACTCGTTTTCCACTAGCCAATTTTGACGTTATCCGCTATAGCAGATCTTGGGAATGGTATAACTAGAAAATAATACTAAGTTTCTAATCCGTTAAGCTTATTTTTATATAAATACTACTCAGCTAAGCCCCGTTTTGTCCCGTTGAGAAATGAATATTCTTGATTTTGTAATTTCGTTTCAAAGGTTTCTTTTTGGGATGAAAACTAATACTACCTAATACTGGACTGCTATGAACTAACACTGGGCATACCGAATTTCTTTTGAATTTCATCAAAAAGAAACAATTGCTTGTTGCTAAACTTCTTCTTCTTTTTTAAACCCATTTAAAAATTCTGATTAATTCCGTTTATAATTGAAACAGATTGATTTAATAAGAACAAGATGGATGTGGAAAGTTGCTCTGTTGAACGTTTCATAGCTAATCTCAGGTATAAATAGAGCTATCGTACCTTTGGGATTCACCTAGAAGAACGAAAAGCAATGCAAAATAAGGGCCAAGGTTTCATATTATCGTCGTTGTGACTTTGCGGTTCTATGCATGGATTTGTATGCAGGCTTACTCCTCACCCAGGGAAAATACCAATATGACATTATCAGTTATAATATTACTTACTATATTAATTGTTCTAAGACACGGCTTTAAAAATGGTGAAGGAAAACATTGGGATGAAATCTGGATTTCAAACATAAGAATCTGAAATTCTGAATAACTTTTCTGACATTTTGATAGACATTCTGACATTAAAAGATGTACATGTATTAACATGTACATCTTTTTATATACAATGAAAATATTTTACTTAGGTATTACTGCATGTGACTTGACAAAAACCTTTCTATAACTAATACGATGTTTAACAACGTACTATCTGCCTAACATTTTTCTAAATGTTAACCTTTTTACTCACAGGCTGATCAGAATAACACCTATAACATTTCTCGAAACCACCCATGAGTGACACATGGCAGAGCGGACATTAAAACCGATAACAGAACGAGATTATATCGAATTTACGTGACCCAGATAAATAAATAGGTCGCAATCATGTCTCAATTATGTAATTTACTACATTCATCCTCCTTTTCCGGACATTCTAGTAAAATTGATAATTATCATCATTCCCCTTATTATTCCCGTAGCGAAACGTATTTATCTATTTATTACGATACAACAACAACTAAGAAATATTTCGGGAGACAGACATTTACATTGACCTCAAAATAAATTAGAAACTCACTTAATTTTGTGTTGTTTGTAAATCCCACAATAATTTCTTTCAAGGCCTCTATTTCAATCTGGGGAAACTCAGTAGCATTGAAGATTAAACATGATTTACGAGACGACGAGGAATTATTAAGAAATAATGAGCATTATGAAAGAAAATCTCGTCTTTATTAATAGATAAATAAGAGTTAACTTCGATTAACGAGGAAAAGGAAGACATTTTCCTGTAATATTATAATTAAGAATATGTACTTTGTTAGGAATCACGTGCTGAGGTCAATATACAAGTAACGGTCAGAAATATATGATGATTAGGTTTTTCTTTAGTAAAACGACTCGCTCGCTTGTGTCACCGAGGGTTTCACAAGCACTTAAGTCATGCACTAAGACATAGGTCAAGTATTCGCAGATTCAAATGCTTGTCCTACGCGGGGACCGTACCAGCGACACGTCGCACACAGTGAGTTTGTAGTGGTAACCTCAACGACTCGGCTATACAGTTTTATTAACACAGTTGTAGAATAAAAAATATTTTACATCTTGTTAACGTTTGAGGGTTGCTCCTTAAAACTAAAAAAAAAAACATTTTGTGTCTTTAGCATAAAAGAAAACATTTTATCTAAATAAAAATACTTTTCATGTAATACTCTTTACTAAAAACCTGATAACAATCCCAGATCAAAATCGCTCGTATCAATACACTTCCTGCTATCAATCACTAAATGGGAATTGCATTTCATTAGCACGAGGAAACGGCGGGTAAGTTGTTGGGGCGGAATCATAGATGGCGTGACAGACGTAATCGACTAGCGACTGGAAACACCGTATGACAGCCGCTGTCATGTCGAAAACCGAGCGGGCGATGCGACAATTATCACGTCTAGGAATTTTAAAATCATTTTGAATTCTTCATTTTGTGCGTTCTAGTATATATAGTTCTAATATATTTTAGCAAAAACCTAGTTTCTTATTGTGATTTTATTACAGTCATCAAACAGCGAATAAACTTATAATAAAATTATAGTATTATACCCAGTTATTGGATACGAGTATGTGAGTAACTTTTACTCAAGGAATTTGTTTTTGTAATCACAGATTTTGCGAAACTTTTGTACTTACAAGTACCTACCTAATTTTGTAGAGTTAATATTTTTCTTATATGAAAAACCATCGTAATTTTATTAAGACCATCTAAAGCTTCACATGCTCCTGATTGAATCATTGACATCCCTAAGAAATGTCCGCAGACGAATTTTTTTTAAACTATTGTTAAATGCCTTTTTACATCTTAAAACTATTAACTAACACACGTACATTGCTATCAAAGGAAAACAATAAAAACTAACAGCCACCTTAACTCAAGCAAGACTATCGACATGAAAATTCTCAAAGCCAGTATCGGTAAATTACAGTTAATACGCTAACAAATCAGAAATAAAGTGGGCATGTAGAGGGTAAAGTTTACGAACTTGTTCCCAGTTAGAACCGCAAATCAACTTAACTAGTGCACTACCACCACTACTTTAAACTACGTAGCACTATCGATTTGGAATTTCTAACTTTACTGCCTCTCTGATTGTGAACAAATACGTTCATAATGTTTGGATAGCATCTATTGGGGACGTGATGATTCTGGCTTATGTTACGCTTACATACGCTGCTTACGAACATGTACATTGTGTATTTAACTCCTTCAAGCTCAAAAGGGTATGCCAATTTCGATGAAATTTAGCATGGAGTTACCTGATTACCTAGATACCTTTTTTTGTTGAACGGTTGGAAATCATCATAGACTTCTTTCACGTTCACCTGACTCTTATTGGCTAAAACCACCGAATTACTTCTGTGTTTCCTTTAGTCGTTTGCCTAAAACTCTGGACGCCTGGATTATTTACGGGTAACATGGAAGCATCCTTCTGTTTAGCTTGTATTATAAAAGATCCTTATGTATAATGGTCTCTTTACTATAAAAGTCAGGTCAAGTCAGGTCAAAATATTTGAATACATTAAAATGTTATACGTCGTTTAGTTTATCTGAATGTGTAAATTAGTGGCGTAGTGCGTCCATTTGTATTAATCAGGCACAAACCTTTTAGTAATTCGATTAGACCTTTCCAATTAAATTACTGAAAGCTTTTCAATTCATACAAAAATATATCTTTTTGACTCATTCTAAAATTAGTTTTATTTAGACTTTGTCAACATTAAACGAAATTATGTCTTCAGCACTTACCTGCAGTAAACTGTACATTTTTTGAAGTCACGTATCCTTTATTTATTTTTGATTCCTCATCAAGTTACTTGTTCTTGCAACGGACATTGTAAAATCAAGGTTCTATCTCAAGGTACTAAACCAGCTCCGTAGGATTTTCTGAATTATGCATACAGTCATAACCGACTATAGTTCAAATCAAAAATATCATCAATTAGACTTTATTTCCAAATCTTTCTAAAACTTAGTTTAATTCCACCCTTAGTATAAAAAAAGCTTAAAGAAGAAAAGATATGTGAAAAATTCAGCATCAAATCTTCTCGCCAGCCGTTTCCTACTGCATTATATAGTCTTGAACGTCGTAGCTTGGTGCAGATTAACCTGCATACCTTCAAAGAGGCGTAAATTTGTCGTGGAACGTGACCAACTTGAACCTGCAAACATATTTTATAACTTTGTATAAGCTTCGTACGTGTATACTTGGTGAAGTAGTCTTTTATTAAAAATAGCTCTTGGTAAACTGTAAAGTGAGTTGTGTAATGCACTTTATATGGTATGTACTTGTTTGTATGTGGGCCAATTCAGAAATTATGTATAAAAAAATCTATATTATTATTTAAAATAGCTCCCTTTATGTTTGTATTTTATAAGATTGGGTTTGGGTCCGAAACTAGTCATATGACGATAAATACTCATGAGCTAATAACTATGAATGTGTTTCACGAAATTCATGATTTAAAAAACGTGTAAAATCTATTATTGTACCTATGTAAAAACTCTTAGTAATCCAATCATAATTAAACACAACCGAACAAAAGAAGCACACACACATAAAACATACTCTACAACTCTCCAAAAACAAAACACAAACAGCAAACACGTTTCATTTTACAACACACTAACAATTCTCTATTCAAAACATGTTTAAAATAAATGATGTTCGAAACAAAACACTCGCGTTGCAAGTGAGCACTCACTAATTGAGTAATTCCTTTAAGGCATTCGTTATGATTATCAACTAGGGCAGTCTCTTGAGGGTGAAACTTTACGAAGTACTTAGCACTTGTCTTCTGAATACGTGTGATATGTAGGTGCCTCCGCTGCGGTGGAAGGCGTTGATCAACGATGTACGAAACTGTGTAAGAGGTGGAATAGTTTTGAATACGTGGATAATAATGTGTGGATTAATGATAAACTAAAACAGTTTAATATAGACAAGTTTCAGTCCAATAGATCTTTTTTCGTTAATGTTTCTCTTCCTTAATTTTTTCGTAAATTATACTAACGGGTATGTTATGAAACGTACTGTTGTTTATTTAAGATTTTTCATAAACTATTTCTGTAGATTCAAACTTTTTGTAAAGGTGATGATGAGGTAAACACCACTACGAAATACTTGTAATTGTACGTACTTACGCACATATTTAAAATATCATAAACTTATCAGAAAGTATGTTAATAATAAAAAACCTTCAAAATAACTCACTCTTCAAATTATAACTATATAAATGAAACAAATAACTATTTCGTTATGCATTCTAAAAATACAAGAGACAAGAATAGTGCCATTAGCTGTAGACGTAGTACGTTCGTTTCACTCCCATTTTCCGTAGTTGCTAGTTACAAAGTTATTTCGTAACTTCCAGTTACGAACACAATGACATAAGGGGCGTCGCTTTGAAGCCACTTCCGTTTTCTGCGTAGCTGTTATTAGACAGACGGTTCGTTCAATTTCTATGCCATTTTACACGAAGGTGAGAAGTTATACTGTCACTAGATATTTTTCGATAAACGCGGTTAATTTGAACTCTTCCAATTGTAGAGCGAGACAAAGCTTCGTGCTGTATAGAGCTCTATTCTGCTTCCATATTCCACAAATCGTGCTTCTGAAGTTCATAGTACGGAGAGCCAACCAATACCTGATAATGCGATTATGTTGCGGTGGTTAAAGCAAGATGGCGCTAGGGGCGTTGTAATGCGCCATCTCTCTTTCGTAACAGCAATATTCCTACTCTATGAGTTCATAGTAAAAGCATTGTCCCTTGTTAAGGAATTTCGGTTATGTTTAAGTCGTTAGTGGTTTTCGAAGGTTCGTTATGATATACTCAAAGGTTATTGAGAGAAGTGCCATTGTGATTTCGATTGTGAACACAAATCCCCACTTCACTTGAATTTATATTGAAATCGTATTCAAAATTAGTTGGCTATGAATGTCTCATAATTGTTTGAGAAAATTATTATAACTGATTACTCATTGATGGCATACAAAAGTACACTTTATGCGGTTACTAAAGAGATTATTTTTGCAAAGCAACATCTCGCAAATAACTATCAAATCGATCTCGAACAAATCACTAGTACGGCATCTTAAATAAGAACGAGTGTACACTGCATGCGGTTTATGCGTTCGCACGATCTGTTTTCATAATCGTAAAAGCTAGAGATAAATCTTCTTCCCCGTTCTCACATTGGGAGCTTGTAATACCAATAGTCGCGGTATTGTTGTTAAAGCACGTTGCGGTGTAAGGACAGGTGTTCACTATCGTTTCTCATATAGGATTGTTTTTTTGGGAATAAAACACCATCGCAATCAAAAGTTTTTTTATCGAGGAATTTGATGTATTGCAATTTCAGTAAACGGCAAAAAAATGATTTTTGTTTGTATAATTTTAAGACGAAGTGTAAAAATACATATTCTTTGATGGTAGGTATCGCCAGTTGAATAGATCAATCATTATTAAGAATTATCTCTATTTGTTACACTACGGTATTTTAGTATATAGTTTATTTTATTCTAAACTTTTATAGTTTTGCATTAAAATATATTTTATTTATTTACAATTGTACTATAGTCAAGAGACATGCATATTTCAAATTAATTAGATGTGGAAAACGTGCCTTCCGAAGCTCTGAGAAACTCTTTATGACATAAATGGTCACCCATCCACATACCGACCATTACAAGTGCTTGTGATCGATCATATCGTGCAGTTGTAGCTTAGCAACGAGCTCTATCAAGTACCACTAAAACCTATAAATAAATGAACACGTTCAGTTTTGTTTGAAAGAGTATGTTTAGTCATTTTTCCGACGATGTGAAACCAGCTCATAGTTGGCAATCGTCCGAAGGAGCGTCGCGAGGCGCCTCTCGTCGCTACAGCACACATGTCGCGAGACGGTTGCATCGGCACTCTTGCTGTGATTAGTGTTGTGGTGTGTACTACCGGTTTTATCGAAAAATAGACTTTGACTTTGATTAACTAAATCAGTTTTTAATGCGAAATTTCTGTTTGGTAAAAAAAATGACAAATTTCATCATAGTTTTTAAAAAGATCAGTTTTCATTTTTGAATACTTTGTCCTAATAAAATTTGAAAAACATCTTATCATCACAATCCGCATAAAAATTATCTGAAACGCAAATATAAGTTCTAAAAAGATTCCTTGCCAGTAATTGTAACCAAATATCGATAAAACTGTAACATTCGACAGTTAGATCACTAGCGTATTCCCCAAACGGTAATGCAACTGTATCCAATTCGTTATCGGATCCGACTTGGATTTGTCGCCGTCTCCAAGCTCACAATGGTAAATTTTCGATACTATATTCTGCGGAAGATTGAAGGTTGTTTTTATAGATTTTCAATTATTATGGAGTAGGAAAGAAGATTGGTAAAATTAGTAAAATTATTTATTTTAACTGTATGAAAGATTATAATAAAGCAAAAGAATATGTATGAAAGAAATACACATATTTATTTGGTAGGCTTAAAATCACGCTCAGATTTCACTATTGACAAAAAATTCTGTCTCTATTTTAGACAATTTCAGTAATATATTATCATACTTCTTTAATACGATAAATATGATGTTTATGGTAAATACATATATTGACAGCCCTAAGTTCTTATCAATCAATTAATATTTCTTAAACTATCTTAGATTGTAACAAAAAAATACCGAGACAAATTTTGAATAAAAATTCGAGTGGACGGTCCATATCAAAAATCACGTTTTTTTCTAGTTACCATCACGAAGGGAAATCCTTAAAACATCATTAATCAAAAAAAGAATAGAACCCCAAAATGGTTCACCGATTTCCGGGAACTGGCAAAAAAACAAAAAGGTTGTGCAAACGACAAACAAAAAGAAATCACGAATCGAATCGTTTCCATCAAAATTGATCGAACAGAAACTCGATTACCGATGAATACGTTAAAATCATTACAAATACTGAACATCAATTTCATTAGCAAACAGCATTAATCTCAGCGATATGTAATAACTACGTCATATTTACTCTATAATTGCCTTCGGGTATGCGTTTAATTAAACAGATAGTTGTTTGTATCTGATTAATCGATAACCTTATCGTTTAATGATGTATCAAGCTGTCTTTTTGAGTGGAATCGATCAAGTGGCTTTACACGGGAACATTGAACGCGACTAGTACAATTTGTGTTAGCCACGAATGGTGTTCGATAAAATGGCAGGTTTTGGGAAATACATTTTTATATAAACCATGCTTGACACTAGAAAAATGTAACATACGGGTACAGTTGTGGTGGCCAGGATGTAAGTGTAACATTAGAACAAAGACCAGAATACTTTATTAAATTTCGGAACAAGAACCGATCCTTAATGAAAACCTAGAAAGGAAACATATGAACATAATTAAGACAGACATAAATACAACTGCAAAACATTTTAACGGACGAACCGTGTAATTTCTTTAAAACAATGCTTTCTTATCTCACAATGGCCAACAAAAGGCAAACGAAAGAGGGAGCTGTCCTAATGGCCCAGAATTTCAGATTAATTTTTTTCATGTGACCGCAAGATAAAAGTTCTTAAGGCAATAACAAAAGCCGCACCTTAATGTAACCGGTAAAAAATTTAATGTAAAGAACGACGAACGGTTACGTAAGAACGCTTACGACGCTAATACTTAACGTTCAGAATTGACACGAGGCAAAAAAAAACTTCGTAAAAAGACAGTGAACTCGGTAAATTTTTGATATAGGGAGGTACGCTTAAGGATTCCGCAGAAACTTTCGGTCAAGGGCTGTATAGCTTTACGACTTATAGCAAAGGTCCGGACAAAATTGTAAAAGTAAACGCGGCGAATATCAATAAAATTAGTTTTATGTCGCCAATACGAGTGCCGGAAACTTTCTCAATCATTTTATCGAATCAGAATGCGTGTATAAGAGTCACATTTTATGTAACATGTTTAGTTAGTTTCCTTCTCAATTTGGGGGATACAACGGATTATTTAAAAGAAATATTGAATGTTGTTTGTGGGGAATGGTTTTTATTTTTTGCGTGTATTTTTTCATTTCGTCCGTTGCTAGTATATTGGAAACTGTGAAACAAAAGTTGAATGTTGAGCGTTAGTCAGCTGTTCTGATTACATACTAGAGGGCATACTTATAAACTAAAACAAAAAGCTATTCACGTGAAAATGCGACCCATACTGAGTAACTAGCTTATACGAAATCACAACCTGCTCATCCCAACCAAAACTAGAATACTTCAAGTCAAAACATGTTTAAGTTCTAGAAGAGACTTTCTTGAAGTCACCAGATTTTTATCAAAGTATGTCAAAGTTCATCCAAGTACTTAATTTATGCATAATTTACCCATCACTATAGAAACTTTGTTTACGGTCACCATATCTTAACCTACCTGTTTACAAAGGGTCGCCAGAGGTATCAGGTAGAGAAATTTAGGGGAACTATGATATCATTAATCCCAAGAGACAATATAGTTAACGATGACCCACTTTATCTATATTTCTTGGGGTTCTCCAGCTCCCAGAACTATTAGCTGTTTTTGATATGGAACCGATTATGTTTCGTTTTGTTATTAAACGTATGCTGTCTTCTGATAAAGCATTATGTTAACAATTAAAATGCTCGATACGGTGTTACTTTTTTTCCTTTATTAAAAAAGACTAATAAAATGTAATCCTAGTGTAGCGAGGGTTTCACTAACATTCAATTCAAAACCAAGACTCAGGGCGAATATTAGTGGATATCACAAACGCTTATCCTACGCGGGGTTCGAACCAGCGAAGTGTAGCGTGCATAGCTTTAGCTCACACTTTATGGATACCTACCTACTTGAATAACGTTTTTAACCGAGGTCAATTGTAACATACACTTGTTTGGTATATAGCATTATTGGTTTATTCCAGTAAACTAACAAAAAATGTTTGACAACATACATTTAATTGCTTACGATAGGAGCTATTGCAGAACAATGTGATACCCACGGGACATTTTTTTGGACAAACAATATTGTTTGATTGTGGTGAATTTCTGATTGTTTTTGTTCGAGAACGATGTGTTGCTAATAAATTATTTTTGGTTGATAGAGACCGATTTATTTTATTGATTTTTAAAAATTGTTTGAACGTTGAAGTTTATTAAGATTTGAATTTGAATTGCCTTGTTGATTATCAAGCGGATGCGGAGTTAATGATCTTGTTATTCTTCTACTTATTACTTAAACTTGTTTCAATCAATATAATAAAAGAAAAGTTCACTTTACGGATATTTTTACCACGAGCTGCTGCAAGAGTATGCTAACATTCATGTTTGCACTAACAGCTAATTCTGTAAGTATACTTAGAGCCCTCAAAAGCAATCGCAGAACAAAAAACAATTGCAATCAAAACGAATATCAAGAAGCAGCATCAATAATTACACGTTCCTGATTAGAATACGTATTGGGAATAAAATGACAATCTTTGGGAGTTGTTTGGGTACCGCGATGAATAATAATGATTCTGCCTCACCGCGTTGGTATACACAGTAAATCTGCTGCGCCGTGTAAACAACGTTTTGTAATTAACATTTTAGTGAGCGAGTGTATTATTAACGTATTTCCTCGTTTAATAAGGATGTCTACAATTTATTTATATAGCGTTTTAAGGAAATTTTCGGCTTATTCCGCCCTTGATTAATTTATGAATTTTGAATGGTTTGTAATGTGGTTTCGAAGGTTTCAACTCTTGATTAAGAGCCTATTAAGCAGTTCTTAAGATATTAAAGCTAATTTTGTATGTGTACGTTATTCATAAGCTACGTATCGCACTTTCCAAGAATAATCTCAAATGAGCGTTCTCGTTTCATCGTGTTTAAACAAATTATTCATTTGATGTTCTGATAAATGTTGAGAAATATTTTTATTGTCTTTGTGGGAACTTGCTGGTTGTGGTTGTGTGTTAAATGAGAATGAATTTTAACTGCAAGTTTTTTATTAAAAGAACTGTTAAACTCAAAGATGAGACTTTACATAGAAACCGTAGCTTCTGAAAACAGTAGTTTCGTAAGCATAATATGCGAACGATTGCAAATGCTATTTGCATTCAGTTGCACTAATTAACGCAAAAATAATAGGAACAACATTCAACTAAAACTTTGACCCCCATTTCGTTAAAAGAAAGGCGGTAAAAGAAACAATCACTTTATTTCGCTCGAAAAATCCGCAGTGTTGCCACTGTACGAAATTACCCCGAGAGAAACATTAAATTGATATTAGCTGCAAGTGTAAACCATTTTATTTCCCGTACATTAGTTTCTAGTTTTCGCACTTAGCGGTCTCTGAGGGAAAGATTTATTGATGGCAAGGCACCCACAGGTACCAAGCACCTCAAGAAATAAAAATAAAATACATTTTAAGTGCGGTAAAGATGTAATAAATAACTGATGTTAAATTGACTGCGAAGAGCTTATGGCCCCGAAACTCAAAACAAAAGGGGAATTGGCTTGTTTTGCCACTGCTTTTTAACGAAAGTAAAGAAATATGTTACTGAATTTGTTTTAGGGTTTCGTAAATAATAGTTCAAGACCCTTTTACTAAGTATATCATCATATACTACCGTATATCCTTGTGTATGTCTGTCACCAAACTGTATCTCATAAAAGCCTAACCTTAACAGCTGAAATTTCCACAAATGATATCGTTGTATTTCGGTTACCGCTATAATACAAAATAATAAAAATATCGAATTTAGGCAATGGAAAGAGGGTCACAATTAATCATCATCTCACAAAAACGATTAGTTGTTTTTTGGCCTATTTTTACGGAACCGTCTTGATCTCTACATGCACGGTTTTATTTGCATTGCTGTAAATAATGTATTCGCAAATAGTCTACCTGGTAGCGAGCTTGCTTTTTTAGCAAGTACCCACGTGATTTTGATTTATTAGATCAGGATCTTATTTGCTAACCTAAATTATTTTATTTCCTTGCTTTCAATCTATCTTGTCCTATATAAGTAAAATGCAATTTAGAAGTGACTGTATTCCAAATAATTTTAAACATCCAAAAACACAATGAGTAAAACCAAGATGGCTGACTGGCACAACCGATCCATATTTAGCCGTGAAATACAATTCAATTTAAACCTATCATATTTCAAACGATTGCAAAGCTCGTATGTAAATTTATTTTGAAAAAAAAAATCCTCACAGCAAAATTAAATTTCGCATAAATTTCTCTTTTTGCTATATCCATAGGAAAAACTTCTAACTTTTCCGCGTATATTTATATTCCAGGAAAAAATGGAAATCATTTTGGATTTTCAACAGCGGTCAAGGGGGTCAACTTTCCCAGTGTCACTAGTCACCCTTAAATGTATGAACAAAGTATACGATTACGAAACAAAACCTTTTATAAAATGCCAGCCCTATCTCACTCAGTAAATCGTATAAATAAATCTAGGTACAACCACACCGGGACCATTGAATACCATTTTTCATGATATACTGAACTTTGCTATTATCATAACGGCTTCGAATGATATACCGAGCTTGTTTTGACGTACACTCGGTACTTAAATGTGGAATAGGAAAGTTATATTCAATACAAACGCGTGCCTCTTTCTTTAGTTGAAGATCGAACACAATTCTTTGAGTTTCTTTGAAGAGTATTGCGAATTGGTTGTGAAAACCTGAGATTTGTTGTACCAAAATAGATATCTATAATATTTTTAACAAATCTACGGAGCGATGTTAACGATTTTGCCGATTTTTGTCTAAATACTTTAACAATTGTTTACTAATTGTTTTAGCTATATTCAGTCAACGTTACATTTTTGACTGCTATATCAGGATTGGCTTCTTCATCTGATAAAAACCATATTTCCATATAATGTAGAGACGAACTGCAGCATTTGAAACTGAATAAAATTCTTTTGCATTCTTTTTTAAATAATTAATTTACGAATTACATTTCCAATTTCAAAAGTATTTCTGTAGATCCAAGTATCTGTAAATCCAAATGTTAACGTTTTTATTTTTTTATTACAATGGCAATAAGTTTGGATTTTATCCAATTAATCATAAAAAGAATCCCAAAACATGCTGTCACCCACTTTATAACCTCAAATACACTCCAAAAAATTATAATCAGAAACCTACCTACCTGTGTTTAACAGAGTGTATCTTGTACATAATTACGATCACAAGAGACTGCCTGATCATGGTACATTGCATCAATTCCAACCATTACAACTGGTTTGCAGGATAGTGTTAAACTCAATAACATAATTGACTGCACTCAATGTATAGGTTCATTGGATTATGACGTAATGCATGCCTATTGTTAGTAAATATAGTATCGATATAACATAGTATACGTAATTAGTGGAAATACAGCTTGGCTTGTAATGGAAAATTTGGTTTAATTATATTCAATGTTTTAGGTAAAGGTTATAAGTGTCATTAATTATTACGTTAGGCGTTACCAATTATAATTATCATGTCAATTATTGACAAGAAGGAGAAGTGGTTTTTCTATTTGAAAGAGGGTTATCTAGCGATAGTTCTTAGACAGGTTCTGCCGAAATCAGTCCATTTCATGATCATGAGTTCTTTTGAAAGAGGGATTTTATAAGGTGGATGTGACGCTATGTGTGGCACCGTAGCTCCTAAATAAGTAAAACGTTTTTTTTAATTGAATTTGTTTGTGATTTTAGACAATTCAAACCATTCATAAAATTTGGATCAACTTTTTGTTTTGCAAAAGTTTGATGCTAATAAAACGATTATTACCTAATCGAGTGCATTATTAAGATAATCCAATGGGGTAACGATATGTATCAATCATGGCCCCGATAAGGTTACCCCATAATTGGATTTAAACCGCTTAATTTCTGGGGTAATTCCACAAGGGCTATGGGTTAAGGTTAACCCGTATTGACAGTTTTCGAAATCCAGTTACGGGACCGTTGCACGCGACTTTATTTTAAAGGCGGTAATTTATTTGTAGGATCACTAGATAATCTCTTAAAGGGAGCATTGATGATAAATAATTTGATATGAATGTATGAGTAAAGTATTGAGTGTACCAGAATTTATACAAGCACCTAAAACCCTTGTGGTGGAAGCAAAAGGATCTTTTAAATACCATCAAATGAAACTATCCACGTACGAGAGCAGAACTAGAAAATAAAAGTATCGTAAAAACAAAATCAAATGCAAACATCTGGTCTTGATGCAGAAAAAGTTCTGCTTACAAAATAGCTTTACACTCAATCCAACAAGAAACATCATAATTGTTAGTAAAAAACTTTTCCGCTTCAAGAATTCCGCGATATAAACCGAGGGAGAGAAGTATAAATATTTATTGTACAGGTGGTATAAACCGCTGGAGGATATTGGAGGATAAATTGATTGTTCGGGGTCGGTTTTCCATTTAGATATGGAAATTTCCGGGATTGTGTACGAAAATCTTCGATTTTACCTTTTTTTTCAACAAATCACGCAGAGCGAACGCTTTTTTTTAGGTGCTCTTCAATATTCTTACTTTAAAATCATATTTTGTTTTACAAAACAATTTATGGTTTTAGAATTATAATCAGGAGATTTTCTTTATAATACTTTAATTTGATTTATATTTTACTTGTATTCAGAGGATTTTCTGCCTAAAAGAGACGTAAATGATTTTTTACTGACAGTTGACTACCTCGTAAAACAAAACAACAAGATAATAGCGAGATAAATTTAATAGAGCTACAATACCTTTGGCCGTTGGAGAGAACCACAACAATTTCGCCTTGACCATAAAAAAATATAACCGTCACAAATTTATTTATGTCTGGTTATTGTGTGTTCCAGTGATCGTAATAAAACAAAGCGTTTACATCCGTAGGCCACAGGAGACGCCATTGAAAGGAACGTGACCCTTTCACCAATCCCGTATTAGATTCAAAATGAACATCGTAACGTATAAACAAGGTACAAACGATCGCTTCCTAGATAAAGGGTTCATCCATACGAAATTAATTCAATAACAAAGGTCACTGTTGTCGTCTTTATATCTCCAAATTTGATCCCCGAAATGTTTCAGAAAACTCTCGTCCGGTTATTGTTTGACTTTTTCGCTTGTAAGTAAAATTGAGGATTGAAATTGTACCTTTAACTCGGTCCTCTATTGGTCCTAAACTTTTCAAGTTTTGATATCATATTACTCGGCTTTTTTCTGATTTTGCTTCAGTTCATTGGATACCTTATTTATTAGAAAACTTTAGGCTCATAAGTTTTTGACATATAATAATATGTACTATGTTTAATAATATGTTTATTCTGAAAACTGTTTTTGATCGAATGCTATTAAACACATTCCAATAGAGAAAAGAGACCTTACTAGTTTATGTTAGTAGGTAATCTATACTAATACTAATACTAATACTATACTAATACTAATACTAATACTAATACTAATAATATATAAAGCTGAAGAGTTTGTTTGTTTGTTTGTTTGAACGCGGTAATTTCAGGAACTACTGGTCCCAATTGAAAAATTCTTTTGTGTTGAATAGACCATTCATCGAGGAAGGCTTTAGGCTATAAACATCACGCTGCGACTAATAGGAGCGAACATACTAAGGAAAATGTGAAAAAATAGGGCAGGTATAAATCATAACTTCTACCCACGGGGACGAAGTCGCGTGCAACAGCTAGTCCTAATATAAAAAGTAATGATGAATGTCTATATTATCTATCATGTAAGTGATTTGTAAGTTTGTTTAGGACCTACGAACCTGCCCCACCCTGATGTCTAGACTTATAGTAATCAAAAAAGTTTCTTGATGATGCTCATCCTTAAATCAACAACTTTGGGAGCCAGATCAGCGAAGTACCTAACTAAGTTTCGTCTATTTTTGCTAGAAGATGTTGGGGTCTCATAGCACGTCTAAAATTGGTACTATTGCAGTTTTCAATCGTGACAGAGCATTACTCAGCGTAGTCCATTCGTAGTTTTACTTCGAAAATTGCAATGACATTAATAGCTGGGAGTAAAAGTGAGGACTATATCAATTATGACAGGGATATTTAAAATGCATGTTCCTACATCACAATTTTATTAACATCCAAAAAAGGGTATTATGTAGAAATCGCACCGTAAACAGTTCATACTTCAGATCCGAATAACTAATAAATCCGATAAAACTTGATTGTTTCTTGTTAGCTTGGCAAAATTCGGTCTGCAATCACAAATGCATTTACAATACCTACCAAAACTAGAAATGACGTCAAAACCAAATTAAAATGAATGGCCCCAACTTATAAACTAATTAGACGATGCAAGAACTTTATATGTATACTACGTCTCCTTAGAGTGTCGAAATTAGAGTTCAACTAAACTTGTTTACCTTTCCACAGAACTGTTTATATGAAAGTTTTGTAAATACGCCACCTCGGGGAAGGAAAATTTTGCTAAAAGTGCCATGCCCAAAAGTTTGCTTAGTTCTCTCATGCTTCAAAGTAGTTAAGTAATTTGTATAAAATTGTTTTACTTGTATAAGTTTTGAATCTGTTTGTGTTCCGCGCATAACGTAAAACTATGGCGATACAAGATTATATTGCAACTTGTTTGCTAAATAAGTACCCATATAGAAACTGCTCAGTGGTCTAGACTGCTATACCGGTCATCATCATTGGCCTAGCCTTTTCCCAATTATGTCGGGATCGGCTACCAGGATTCGATTCCCATTAATGACAAATGTTTGTGTGATAAGCGTTTATTTTGTGTCTAGGTGTAACTCATTAATGTCATGTATGTATTTAGAAATAGGTATTTAAGTATGTTTATCAGTTGTATAGTACTCTTGCTTTATTAGAGACCAGTTGGTGCTGGGTGATAATTGACTAAAAAATTAAGAGAATGTAATTTTCACTACTTTTTGGCATAGTTCTCATTTCGCAACATCTTATATTTATAATGAAATACAGTCAGATCTATCAAACTTTAATATTTTCCTTCGTTAAATAATCATCATAAAAATAATACTCCTGAAATAGTATTAAACTTAGATAGATAGGCACTTATTACGCCGCACACGTAATTTATTATCACTAAATGTGAGAAGTTTGTTTCAACAGAAATTATGTTCTGTAGTAAGTACCTAATCTTTTTAGTAATTACTTTTACTCGAAGAAAAATTATGAACTAAGTTCTATAAATATGTATTCAAAGTAAGTATTAAATTATGTCTATTTTTAGGGTTATTTGACCCTTTTGGGTAAAGGGTCAAAACGGGCTCCTGTCATTGAAGTTTTCTGTCCATCTGTTTGTCACAAGGCTGTCTCATGGATTCTAATAGCTAGGCAGTTGAATTTTTTACAGATTATCAACAAAATGAAATTAGATGATAAATCAAGAAAAATAGATAAGGATCTTGTACAAGCAACGGTGACAAATAAATTATGTTCCCATAAAATATATTTGTCACCCAACCGATTTGTCTCTTTTCATGGTATCTATGTCTCGAGTCTGTCTAGGTAACGGGTTTCATATACATAACTTGAAAGAGATATTTATAAATCCATAACAATTAAACCTTAACTTGTATTGATAATGTCAACTAAGTTATCTATAAATAAAGATAAGTTCAAGCTAACAAAGGTAAAGTGATTGTTGAACTAGTTTTAGTTCTTATTGTTCCCCAATAGACTCCTACACACCGTTTGTGGTTTGTCAAAATAATACCGGCTAATGAACAATTCTTAAAGTTATAGGGATAGACAACCGTTTAATTCCGTTTACACAGAGTCAGTGTTCATTCACTTACATATACTCTGAATAGATTGTAAACTGCGTCAGTCAGACGAATATTGAATTACGAGTTTGTTATCTAACTGCAAAAAAACACAGCGCTTGGACGAAATCAAATTCCATAAAAATAAGGATATAAACCAGTGAATGCAAGTCGGACCAACGAGAATAAAGGTTGCGGTCAAAAAGGCTTCACGAAAAACTAATTTGCAAAAACACATCTTTATCTATGAAATTTATGATGCTACAATGTACAATGGTCGCATTTCAATCATTCAAGTCACAATATGCACAAATGCTCAGGACATACATTTGTAGATCACACAAACGTATACCTGCAAGGGAATCAAATCGTTGTCACGTTGCGTTTAGTGGTACCTCAGTACTAACACTAAATATGACTGCTATCTGTGCATAGTGCGTGCAAATAGTCATATTATGTAGCTATTATAGAGACTGCACTGATATTACTTCTTTAAAAAAACAACTTGAGACGGTTCTCCACAGCCTGGAGACAGACAGCAGAGCCCTAGTATCGCTTTTACTCTTTGAGTATGCAGTCCTGAAAACAATCATTCTACAACAATAAAATTAAAAGCTATAAAAAATCATTCGACTAGCCCACGTTTTGTCAAATAAGTTGAAATGTAACATCGATGACCCAGTTACTGAATGTTTTTCATACGAAATGAATATCGCGAAAAATGATGGATACGGGGAAAAGTTTCCCTTATATTTTGTTGCTTTTCAATCAATTCTTTAGGTTGAACGAAAACAGGCGACTGTCATTTATTAAATGTGATTTAGATAGACTGTGGAATATACCTATTAATGTTGTGGAAAAGTTTTTTTATAACGTTGGAATTGAGAATGATGGTGATTTATTTTTTATTAAAATAAAACTTTTTTTGGTTTTTTTTTTTCATGAATGCTACAGAAAATATCCCCGAAGCCTATTACTGTGCCTACAAAATCTAATTGTCATCAATTCGATCAAATTTATCGTCCTGACATGCCTGCTGATGATGACCTTGTGTTCTAAAATGGACACCATTTTATGATAGTGATGATAGTCTTCAAACGCAGGTGGCTTTACTTAGGCTACATGCATCTTCCTAGAAAATCTTTGTACAGGGCTAGAGAACACTCCATTTACGTAGTTCTGTTGATTGCAGGTGTTTGGGCTTTCTGTTCTTGTCGTCTGGCAAGCTTAAAGCGACGTTATGATATACAAAGCTGAACTACGACAAATTAATAAATAATAAATAAATGCGGACAACATCACATACATTGTTCTGAACCCAAAGTAAGTTGCTAAAGCACTTGTGTTATGGAGTTCAGATACAACGAAGGTACCACAAACACCCAGACCCGAGGCAATGTAGAAATGTTAATTCTTACCCGACCGGGGATCGAACCGGGGCCTCAGAGCTAGAAACTGGTGCGTACGCCACTCGACCACGGAGGTCGTGTATTAAATGAAGAACTTTTTTTTTTAGCTTTCAATGTAAAGTTCTCCTCCCAAATCCTGTTATGAATTATTATTATTCTATCGGAATTTAATACTTTATACATACGAAGCGTATATCGATAGAAAGATACATAAGGTTTCTATGTATTTGTGCCTTTATATTTATGTACCTATATGTATTTATCCATACCTTATATATAGGTATATTTTATATTTGAAGTTTGTTATTACTTTTATTTTTGAGCAATTGAATCGACCAGTGTAGACTGCTAATGTCAGCCAGTTCTCTTATCGCGAGTCTACTGATAGAGATTTCTTAAAAAATAAGCACCCCTGTACATCTTACTTTGGCATGTGATAAAGTGATAACATCTTTCTAATGGTTCAAAAGACTGCAAGTACACGAAAAGCCAAAAAGAGTGATGTCATTCCGAACACCAATGAATCTCTATTGATATTCAAAAACGAAAGGCAGTATTTTTAATATTCCTGACGTCTAACATTCATTTTTATATCACAAACAACATCAAACGTAGTTTATCGACGCGAACGTACTATCAAGTGTATACGTATAATCGGTTCGGTTACAAAAAAAAATAAAAAATAAACAGTCGTACAACGCGTATCTATAAAAATATAGGAAACGTGACGTCACGTCATTTTCCCGTTGAAATTTCCGCCACTTGGGTAAAGATTAGGTTATGTATATCTTTACGATCGAACTTTATACAGCTTACATAAAAGTAAAAGAAAAATATAATAAGGAAACATATCATGTGTAATATCTATTACGGTTCGAGTGTGGACTATATAAAGTTATGAATTGTCGAACTTGTAGTTATTTTTATAGTTTGTTCATATTTTTGTTTGATTTATTATTATGTGAAACTTTTTTGTTTTATTGATGCTTTTTACACCCTTTTTCTGGATGTCGGGGTAATCCTCATGACCCTGATTCATGAGGAAGCGGGAATTGTCAAACTCTTACTGATTAAACCTAAACCGCCGTTCTATGTCATTATATTGTTTCGAAAAGTATAGTAGTAAACAATTAAATTGATAGGCACATTTGATATTTGGGGGTCCTTGAGATTATAAAACCAGATAATTTGAAGTCAAGAGAAGTAATCGGAGCTAGCATATTGGACCAACAGGTGATATTTAAAACATGGCATATTAATAGATATGTATCTGTCAGCTAATGCTGTGCAAGCAAGACTCCGAATAACACTGCTTAGATCGTTGTCTCTCTCCTACGACCACAACAAAGCAAATATATATTTATATTTTCCTTTCCCTTTCCTTTCAGAAGTCGTAAGCCCTTGGCACTTATCCGAAGCCGCTCTCAAAAATAATATCGATATAAACATTAACAATTCATGTCATATAAGTCGCGTGCTTAAAACCAAACATCGCCTTCCTCTGTATTGAATTATAGATGAGTTCCGAAGAAAAATAATTACTTACTGGGCCAGTACTTACGTTTAATTATTTCCGAACAATTCAGTCGGGAGCCTCGAAATGCCGCGCCGACTGAAAGAACCTTTCAGCAAGAACCAATTAGTAAAAATAGGTGCCTACAATGCGTTCGGGTAGATCAATAAATTATTAACCTGATTGACTACAAAGGACACACTTGATGGCAATAAGTATCTGACAAGTACCTGTATTAATTTGAACATAAAGTTAGTTTTCATTTACCTACGTGGGTGGTTAGGAAAATTTAATATTGTTTTAGTATAAAAGGTTTGTTTTGTTCGTCGGGATTTTAAGTTCGAGGAACAGTCTAGGATATTCTTAGCAAAATCTTTTTGGTATGTTATTTTTATCAAAAATAACCTTTTTATTTTCAGATTATTTATATATCAAAGACTTCTGTAAAATAAGTGAACAAATAAAATACCTAATTAAGTTGAACTTGTTAATGAGTTACGCAGTAAACATAATTTGTTTCTATTTATTTTGCACATTCAAAGTGCTTTCTTCTGTAATGCACCCAAACCATCTTCACAAAATGGCGGAATCGTATTTAATTAACTACATTTGTCTATTTAGTCAACATAACCTGAAAAAACCTCTACAGAATTTTCCTTACATTCTGCCGCTTTCCTTGAAAAGTAATTCGTTTCAATCAGAACGGACAAGTGAATCTTACAGCAAAATGAACGCGGTTTATTTTGCATACTTTTATTAAATTCCTGAGATATTATCTTTGTAGAATTATGTTGGCTTGGAGACGACTTCAAATCAGTGCGACTTTATAATAAATTCCATGTAAAATAGAACAAGTTGTGAATTATGTTCTAGCTAATACTATTTTTTTTTTTCATAAAAAGTAGTTAGATTATAGAGTAATATTCAGGAAAATTAAACTTAAATAAAGTTTCTACTTAATGTAATGTAGCCGACTACTTAACTATTAATTAATTAAATATAATAATATTTTGTACACACGCGTTTATGAGCTGACGCAGCGACGGGGTCGCAAGTGGAATGATTTCAACAGGGGTTTAATTTTGCCAAAGGGAATCCAATGCAACCCACCATCTTCTTTTAGGGCTGTCAACATCCCTTCCCAATACGAATTAGGACAAAGAGCGTTAAAGGGCTCTCTTTTATCTAACGGCTCATTACCACGCTTTTATTTTTTATTAAAACATGCCAAAATCGTAATATTTGTGTTGGTCATATATTTTAAAACGAGATAGTGCACTACAATTTTATGAGTTTGGTCTCACTTCGTTAAGTCACAGTGGCAAGCCGCTTTAAAAAAACTTTTTTCTTACGATTCTTGTCACTCGAAATGCAAGACTGTTCCTTCCTGACATCTCAAGAATCGTCTTAGGGGGAGAACATGGTGTCCCCTTGACGTCTCTTGTAATGATTAGCACGTGCCACCATTCCTTAACTGTTCGAGGAGGGTGGCTATTCAATACTGATATAGGTATATATACTTGTAGACTGAAGTTAATTTATTTTTTAAGTTTGTACCACGGAGCAGAATAAAAAACCCGTTTGTACCTGCTAAAAGATTAATAACCCTACGTGCTCATGGCGTTTTTGAAAAACTTAGTCCAGGTGACTGAATGGCAGCTTAACATTTAAACCTTCTTTAAGATTATTTTTCACTTTTTGTCCTATCCTTGTCCTTTAAGAAATAATATTTAAGTGCGTCAATATAAGGTGATTCACATTTCAGAATTCAACAATCAAGCAATGAAGTTTATCGACTTTACTGGTACTAAAGAAACCATGGATCACTTTTAGAAAGCCTTGGAAATTCTCGCAAGTTTAAGTTGAAGGTAATTTATATAACGAGCTATATTTAACTCATCTGAATAAGGTTCTACACCTACGCAAAAAGTTGAGATAGGGTTACTGATATGTTGAAATTATTGCTATTGAAATATTTGTATTTGATCTACGCAAGATACGAGGAGCCGAAGATAGATCTCGACAGCGTCCATGGGAAGGCCTTTGTCCAGCAGTAGCTGATAATTATGATGTTGATGAAGTATTTACTAGTTAGATAAAATGGTAAATCTATATGGAAAGAGCTCTGCATTAGCAGTGGACGTATACAATGTAATAAACACTTCAGTTCAATTCTTCAGACAAAGTCACTGGCATCTGCTTGATAAGTCTAAAAATGATAATCTCTATTGAAGAAGATAATCGATTTAAATTAAAATAATAACAAAAAACATACCATAAATGTAATCTACTTAATTTAAATCTTATTGTATCTCCGAAGATCAGTTTCGTTAACAATGTTGCGTTTCAAGAATTCTCGTTAGTTTCGTCCTAAAAATGTCAGCCTTTCAGTTTCATAGTGCTGAGCTGAAATACCTCTGTTAGAGTCATTGTTGAAATGAATATTTTAAGAAACATCCAGAATGACTACGCCAAGTTTCGAGTCTGGAGGCAAAGAAATTTAAAAATACTTTTTAATGAGACGGTATTGCAAAAATTTCTTCGTCAGTTTTGGACTTTATGCTGTAGTTGAGTTTAGTATACAGTAAGTAGTATTAATAGTATTATATGTGTGAAAAAGAATAACTTTCTTCAAGTTGTTAAAAAACTGCGAGGTAATGGCCTCATCAATTCAGTACAAAATTTAAAGGTAGATACAGTGCAGTAGGTACATGCTACGGTTATTTTTATTTTTTTTACTTTAACTATGATTAAAATTGTAAAGTATTTTTCGTACTGTTTGCATGTAAATGACGCGAGCAACAAAATATTTCAATTAAAATAAATCGTTTTTGTTGAAATTTTATTTTTAGTTGATTGCAATGTTCAATTTTTGATGAACAAATGATTAATTGTGAAATGTTTTGTTTTTTGAATATGAAATCAACAGAAACAATTCCGTGTACATTTCTGGTCAAAACAATAGTCAATTTATGGAATAATATAATTATAAACATAGCATTTTTTTTTAGAAAGAAATCGTATTGATATGAACTGTCATTGTACATTCTACCTATATATACATAATTTTCACATATAGATAATTTAAATGCTAATTTTGAAAATTAACCTTATTTCTTTTCATATAGAGATCGAATTGTGGATTTACACAGCTAGTACCGGCTACGTAAAACGGTTTTACACACACAACTACTCTTTATGGACAAAAGAGTAAGTCAACCCTTTTTTTTTAATTTTCGAGCACCCAAAAATCTTCGTCTTCTACGTAATAACGTTCTCAGCCTCATACCACCGTACCTCAGGTGAGTAGACCGCAAACATTGCCACCCCAGTGCGTCTGCAATGCCAAAATTGAACTTGTTTACCGAACAATCCCGCGAGTTGTACCCGTTGCACGGATACAGCGTACCGCGGTACGGAGGTAGCGGTTAAATTAATTTTGTCTGTACCGCATTGTATTTAAGTAGTTTTGTTTACTTTAAATGAATTTTAAGGAAGATTTGTTGGATTTTAGAAGTTTGTTGTTTTGTTTTAGTTCGGTACGTGTTTTTAAACTTTTATAGTTTGGTATTAGTATTTAACGTCAGATACCACTTTAGCTTTAGGTTAAAAAATATTTTTAGTAAATTTTTTGTCAACTTTACACCTACAATTTTTGTCAATATGCTGAATAGACCTGAAGCTAAAAACCTTCATACTTAGGCGTTCATAAAAAATAGGATTTAACTACTGGGATGAAGTTTTTATGTCTTCAATATAAATAAAACTGGTAGGATTGAGAAATTACTTTTTGAAACTTGTTGAAGAAATAAATTAGTTTTCTAAACGACACTTATGAGTATCTACGAAAAAAAAAAGATTACGAATTCTGTTAGAATTTTTGCTACGAGTATTTTATCTCACAACAACATTACACTGAGTATTTTAGTCCCTTCAGCTGATAAAAATCTCCAGAACAAAATTTCAACGCGATTGTAAATTCTATGCTCATCAAGTATGAACGAGCTGCTAGCTACATATTGTTGCAGCCACTGACAAATGTGTGGCAAGGCGTGACCTGGTACCGTCACACTGTCGTGAAGATTAAAGGCCGGTGGAAGTTGTATAGCAATCTATGTACAGTCGACAACTAAACTCTATGAGTACAGATTTATGGGACAAATACATAGATGTTGAAACAAAATTAAAAGTTTTTTTTTGCTGCGCTGATAATTAATCTTAAAATTGACCTTTGCTGTGTAGTTAGGAAATCTGATTTTGATCAAAAGCTTTTAGCACTGATTGTACTATGTCAACGTTAGGTATAAGATAACTTTTAAACAGGTTATATTTCAGCACGTAGAATACGTTTAAGATAAAGTTAATGGTAATTTGGACCAAGTTACTCAGGAGCCTTCTAAACTATGCCACACTGAATATACACCACCGTGACTCAAAATAATATTACCTTGGTTGTGGAAACTTGACACATGTACAGCATAGACCGACCTCTCTCTTCCTCCCAGGCTAAGAAGGATTCTAGAAACATAACGTTTTGCACTTAAACCTATAAAGTGAAACTAGAATCTGAACAAACGCTAATTATTCAGATGAAATCCTTAAATTATTGCCTGAAATGAGCCTACATGCCTACCACTAGCAGGTTCGTAGAAAACATTACCTAAAAATAGAATATCATATACACACAGCCATCTAGATCAGTTAACAAGTCACAATAATAAACAAAAGTGAAAGGGAAGGGAGGATGAGCAAACAGTTTTGCTAAAACCCAGTTTGATGGTATGAAACTGAAAGGTTTGATCTTCTTGAAGGTCCCTTTTTTAACTTAGGGACTAAATAGCTAAATATTTATAGTTTTTCATGTAATAACATTTTACACACGTACTTACGGATGTGAGATAGTCTACCTAGTTTTGGACTCAACTGAAGTCCTTAATCATGAGCTAACGCGTCAATGTCATGATTCTATCCCGACAAAAACGTTTGAAACAGAATATTACATTCTGGTTTGGTATTGAGAATGACGTTTCTATTTATGAAAAATAAATTTGAAGCTTAAACGCTTGATTCTATACTAATATATAAAGCTGAAGAGTTTGTTTGTTTGAACGCGCTAATCTCAGGAACTACGGGTTCAAATTCTTTTTGTTTTGAATAGACCATTCACCTAGGAAGGTTTTAGGCTATATACCATCATGCTGCGACTAATAGGAGCGAAGATACAATGGAAAATGTAAAAAAAAAAACAGGGAAAATTATTCTTATTCGAAGGCGTCCGTTCAAAAATTCTTAACTTATATCTTCTAACCACGCGGACGAAGTCACGGGCAACAGCTAGTTAATAATAAATTTAAAGCTTAATATTAAAATACATTCGTTTGATATTCCTTAAACATTGTACATGTTTTTACTGTGACTTGCCAGCCAGTCTCGAACACCGTGTGTAAATTACTGGGAAATAATATATCATTTTCGAACCTAATCCGCTGAAAACATACTCTAATGTTTGCAATAATTAAATCAAATCATGGTTTTATATTAGATTTGCTATAACTGTGGTTTGAACGTATCTAATATCATTGGTTTCTAACAGCCAAATAATTATATGTTGAAATTATTCACCAAATATTTTGTATTGCTAAACCGCGTACAGCTAATTAAATTTGGGATATGAAACATTTGCAACGTGTTTATGCGTAAATATAAATTGCTATTATTATTACGTCATTCAATAAATTTGGGATTTAAGATTCCGAGTTACAAGTACCTATCCTATCTAATAAAGTAATTGTATACCGAATTAATTTTCTTTATCTAAATAACCTTTTATTTCTGAATCGCTGAATCAATTTATTTATTTTTCCCACAGAGATAACAATTTTATATATTATTTTGCTTAACTCACTCAAAACTATAGATACATTTCGTTTACCAGAAACCGAATTGAAAGCACAATTGTCATCAAACCTGATAAATATAATTACTTAAGCTAGTATTATTATTAGACCGATATAACAATTAATTTCCTAAAACCATTATTTGTCTGACGAAAAAATAACATAGGATGTTTTTTGAAAACGTAGCAAACGTATGTAACCAATTTAAGCATATAATTCGTGGGGTGTAGACAGAAATTAATTTTACATTGGCCGGAACCGCCTTAGGGACCGGTTACCGCGCAACTAATTATGAAATTCATTCGCTCACCTCATTTTGCTCTTTCAAAATATCTAGAGAGTAATATCCTTGTACTTTGGAGTAATCGCAGCATCGTCTTCCTTTATGCAAAGATTTGGTTATGGTAACTGTTTATTGCTCAACATCATACTGAATCCGTTATTTTTGTTGGTAAACGTCTGGTGATAATATTCAATGTCATCGAGGGACGCTTTCTGCGAACAAACCCTTCTTTGTTTCATCAGATGAATGTAAGTCGAGAACGACACTTCATTTGCCGCTGGTCGTATTCTTTAATTTTCATTCAAAGAATTGTGCATTTATGGAAAGCATTTCACAACACCCACTTTTAACTTCCTGTTACATTGTACGAAAAACATTGAAAAGTTTGAAAGGAAGAGAATTCTTCTTATCCATATGTTCAAACCGATAAATCAACTCACAGATTCTTCAACCATTCACATTCAAGGATAGGTATGTACATGAATGTGCAAAAGTTATCTTGGAAAACATGTTGAGTGTTACCCCACCCTTTAAAATAAATCATATGTAATACCGCATCGGGGGTGCGAGCCTGACGCCTTGCTCAATAATCCGGGCTCTGCCGTATCCGGGGCTCCGATTTCATTACCGTCTGATGTGTAGATGTAAAAATTATTCGAAGAGGTGTTTTGTATCGAATGGTTTTGATGAGCGATGATTTTTCTTTTACTTTTATTTAGATATTTTGTAACTTTGTGATTTTGTTCTGATTTTCCAATTGTCAATGAGTAAGATAGAATAGGGAATATGCAGTTAGTTTACTATTAGAAAAAATCAAGCGCTTTAATGGATTAAAGCGATTGGACCTATTGGAATAAATAGGCATTGCTCTACGGGTATTTCTGAAGTGAGTTTAATTTAGTCATTCAATTTGTTGTTACAGTTCCTTTCAACTATTGGATTCATATACGAACTCAGTAGTACACAAGTTTGCCACCATGCTAATGTAAGTGACCCGAAGATTCCTGCACAGAACAAGTCGCTGGCACTAGTGAGTATGAAATATTGAATCCTGACGCTCTAGAGAACTTAGACACTACAGATGTTAATGTTTTTCAAAAAAGGGTCGCAAACATAAACTGTAATTATTGCAAATAGAATCACCCAAACATTTCATATACGCACATTAAAATAGACTTATAAAGACTACCTTTAAAAATAACGTTGAAAATCATCTAGTGCACCAGCATTCCACATACTTTGCAGTCGCAATAGACCCTGTTCTAAAGCAACAGATTAAACCGATACGTAGTAATAAAAAAAGTAAAAGGTAAAGGGGAATAGGTAGCCAACAATAAGCGAGTCGAGAATATTCGTTCTGCATACTGCAGCCGGTTCTCTCTGGCGATCGGATCGGAATTAGAACATACTTTGTAAATTTTGCGTACCAAGCTTTGCCCAGCGCATTATGTAACGGTTTTTGTGTTAGATAGGTACGATTGGTAACTGGGAACTACGAATAGGTTTTTTTTTGGCTGTTCTAAGCCGCGTCAGTAATTGGGTTCCGTTTATACAAAATAGCTGATGATGCCTTACTGGTTTTTAAGGTCTAACCGCTCTTACATTGAAACAGTCTTCTCAATCAATACTTTGTGCAGTAGACATTCAAATAACAGATTGTAATTAAGATCTTTCAACGCCCCTAAACTGTTCAACAGATTTCGACAAAACTTGGAAAATATTAAAAAAAATACACAGTGAAGTAAAATAGCGAGACACATTATTAGCAGCAGACAAAGCAGCATAAAAACCTTATAAAGAATCCATTACTTTACACTAACACTAGTTAAAAACTTTAGAAACTTGTGACGTTGGTAAGTACCTACCTAAAATACTTCACTAAGAAGCACAGAGGTTCCAACTAACTACAAATGAATTTCCTTTTACTACCTCCAAGGAAACCTCGACGGGAACTTCAAGTTGCACTTGTTAAGTTTTTTCTAGAACTTAAGGAGTTACAGTACAAGCTTAAGTTTTTAACAACGATAAGCTACGAGTCATTGCAAATATTGTTATGAGTTCTTATTACTTTATTATGGGTCTAAGAAAGTCGGGTAATTATATTCAACTTCGTTATAACTACAGTACCTTCATGTAAGGGAGATAGTAAGTAGGTAAGTTAAATTCAGATAGTGCATATCAAATGTCATATATTATTTCTTGATGAATGCTTTTCCAAAGAACCCATAGGAACTTTAAAAAAGCTTGCTTTGAAACTAACTTTAAACATCATAGCACTTTCCACCGGAAATGTGTTCTTTTAACAGGCGAAACAGATAAAAGTATTGATAGTCGGTAAATGGTTTTTTACCTCATCTACAAGTAACGTCAAAACATGAACAAAAACGTCGGTACCAACACCCATTAGTATTCAGGTGGCACGAGGGAGGCACAAGACATTAACCTTTAAAAAGGGGTCAATGCGTGAAGTTCTGTTCCCTAATATCTTATTCTGGACGGCGATTTGTCGAGGGTACTGTTTGAAGAGACAAATACTAACTTTGAATATTGATGTTCCTCCTCATTATAAAGACAATTAAAGTCAGTTCACAAGATTATAATAACAGACCTTAAAGTTCCCTCTCATTTTGTTATTAAGATTAGCTTTGGCTGGAAGAAATTACAAGGCGTTACGTAAGTATCTAATTCATTTAATCACTTAGACATGCGTTTTAATGCAAGCATTCTAATTCTCCTCCGTAGAGTTTTTACCCCAAGTACAGTCTACCAAAAAACAAAGGAGCATCAGCAATGGCATTTAAATACGGAATAAACTCAGAGAAAAAAATAGATAACGAAGCATCGATTGGCGCCTCCTTTCTCGTCGCAACAATAACACTATAAAGTGGAGTCTACTCCCTGGCCGCGTACATTTTACAGGGAACTTCCAATGGCGAGTGACTTTGTCACGTGAATAATAAATGTTCAGGAAGTCACCTGTGTGCTTTTATTTCTGTCGTCGAGTCGAACACACAGGGAAATTTCTCGATTAAAATACTATACAAACACGTCTTTTTGCACATTCTTGTATAAGCTTCTAGTATGTGGTGTAATTAGCCTGAGTTACATATGTTATAGTGGAAAAAATGGTAGTAAATTAGGTCGCTATGGAAGCGAATGGCGCAATAAGGCAATCGGAATACGTCTTTGTACGCGGCTTTAAAGCTGTAAGTGGAATAATTATTATAATTAGCGACAATTACTGGTGCTTGGAAAAAGGTTGCATATTGCGGAACTAATTTTCCCTGGAAAAAGCCTTGTATTGTGCGAAGTAAAACAGACAAATATTATAAAAAGGGTACGTCAAAATAAGGAGGCCTCTGGTTTGATTAAACAGCTGATGACAAATATTTCAAGGTTCACAAATATTCTTGCTCACATTTACAAAGACATGTTTCAGGACAAGCATTTGTAGATCACACAGATGCATGACCTACGTGGGGATCAAACCCGTGCACGGCGCGTTCAGTGGGTTAGGCTTGGTGATCTCAATTCCGCTATCCGTGCAATCAATAAAATAAAAACATTATTTACCACATAAAACCCGAAGATTATTAACACTAGTACAGTAGTACAGTTGAGGGATACACTAAATCCAACAACGCAACCCATCCATAAAACAGAGCACATTAGTTATAAACTCAAACAATTTTATTGCTTTCTAAAGTATCGGATGTAGCAAAGGAAATCGAGATGTGACCAGACATAAAACAGCAGTCATTTAGTACCGATCTTCACGTAACAATGTTTCATACATGAGTCGGAATACAAAAGCCGTTTACGAGTATGTACGACAATACCAATTTTAGAGCCTTGTCGAGTTGCAGTAGTTATTGGGATTGTTCGGATTTTATTATGTTGGCTATGTTATTTTAGAACGTGTAGTACGTATTGGTGGAATACTTTGAAATTAGGTTCTGGTTTAAGAAGAATGTATGCAAAATTTTGAAATGAAGAAAGCATATGGGATAACTACTTATGATTTACGAAAGTAAAACAAGAAAACTTGGCACATTAATAATTTACTTGCATAAAAAAACTAAAATGTTAGTGTTAAGTGCGTAAAGTTTACTTATAACTTAAAAACTGCTCGTAACGAGTTTTTGATTCGTAATATTTAATATCCTTAGACGCTAAAATAATACCTTATTATTATTGCACTATCAATTCTAATAATAGTAGCGATTATAAGGAACAAACCCCGGCTTCTGATACAAAGGTTTATGCAAAAATCCGTCATAATACAAACCGGCTAATGGTCTAAATTCGTTTAACACGGGTAGCATTTTGTCTAATGAAGAGAAGCTCTTCCATCTATCATCCTGTGGCGGCGGCAGAGGTGATCCATTTGTGTACGAATTTGTTGTAATTGATAACTTATCAATCTCAGTATTGTTGTATAGGGCAGCGGGATAAGGGCCTTTCATTGTACTGTCAGTTTCATTTGCCATAGAATGTTCAACTTGTTCCGAATTCGTCGATGTTTTGTTGTCGCTTCCTATTGAAACGTTGATGCTCGTAAAGTTTTTCCAGTCGTCGTCTATTAAAGGTGGTAAAAGGAAATAATCCGGAGAATCTATCGGTATTGTTAAAGACTCACTTTGGCCATTAACAGGTGTTAGATTTATTTCTACAGATTCAGTACTTGTAGTCATGTTTATACTATCTACTTTTGATTCTTCAGTAACAGTGACTGTTTTAGGTGTTGTTACTACAGCTTCTGCTGTTTTGTTTATTGAAGAAACACTAGGTTTTAGTGTTTCATTTAGTTTAATTCCCATTGAATCATTTTTATTAACACTTCCTCGATTTAACGCTTGTCTAAAATGCACATCGATATCATTATTGTTTTCTGTAACCTTTAGATTGTTAATTATCTTCAAAGGCTTCATGACTTGTTTTTTACCATTATCTTCCACTGTTTCTTTACTATCACCAGTTTGAGCGTCTTGTTTTACTTCGATAAGTTTTGGTACTAAGACGATTGGTGCTAATAGAAAATAAGGTTTTTCTTGATTTTGATCCAAGTCATATCCATTTAAATATCCGAACAAAGCCAACACTTTCTTGGTTTTCAAATCATAGCGAGTTTTATTTTCACCTTAAACAAACACATTTATTAGTTTAAGAATTAATTGATAATTAACTTAGAGAAGATTTTCAGAAACTCACAGAACACAAAACTATGGAAAAGTAACGTGAACAATAGTGCTCGCAACTGCATTTTGCGTAATATGATGTCAGAATGACATATAACGTACGCAATGAATGCGTGTACGCATCGGCATTATCACAGCCCGGATGAGGGCATCATGTAATAAGTACAGTCAAACTAAAAGAGTAATATCGAAAATGGTTTTTTTTTTCTTTAAAAGTAGCGCTATAGTTGTAAAGTTTGCATTAAGAAAGGAATATTTACAATGGAATTATTTTTATGTGGCTGAGCGATAATTGGTTGATAATAAAATTGAAATAATTAATCAATCATGGTCTGGTCATTGCAACAAATAAATACCTTCTGATCTATCTTTTTAAAGTGTACCTATTCTTGTTTCAAATAGTTGATGTATCGTTTTTACTTAAAGGTCCATTATTGAAAGTCTCCAACCCTACAATTCTCAAGAAATCTTAATAAAATATTTGCGTTCCATTTGTTTTCATAAAATTTAATCTCATAACCCTCCTTTCGTGAACAGAGTGAAGTGAAATCGAAAATAAACATATGCCACTACATAATGCGGGCTCGTCAAACAATGCTATTCTTTAATAGTACTTATCAGTAACGTACGGTTTACACAATGATAGAAAACAAAAAAAAAGTAAAACAAATAGGAAAAAAATAATATCATCATGGTACAGACAAACAAACAGAATAAATAAAACATTTTTTTTTGGGGCGTTTCGATAACTATTAACATAACTCATTAATTGAGTTGGTGGAAGTGCTTAACCAATAACTCTCTTCACGAGGTACCAAAGCGACTTAATATGTCAATCTAGAAGGCCAATACAACCTCTTCAAAAAGTAATATTCTAGCAGTTCTTAAAGGAGATGGCTGTCTTCGTCTTGCAGTGCTTCCAAAAACTTCGAAAAGCATGCCTTTTATAGTGGTTAACTCAAATCTTATAAAACAAGATATTTTTTATTAAAAAATCCTTCTATACTACTGGAATTAGTCCCTACATACGAACTATGCCTATTAATAAAATCCAGTGACCTTTTTGGTCTACGATATTTTTTTCCTCGAGTACTTTGAGGCCTCGGCGCTCATTAGTAGAAGTCTAAATTCGTTTATGCCTTGTTGAGACGGTGATTAGTTGACTGGCGACTGACTAATGATTGAGGCTGACTGATTAATGAACTTTACGCGTCTATAATTCTTGAAAGAACTTAAAATGTTTTTTTGCTAAGTCGAAAAGAAAGCCACTTTGAATTTATCGTCTTATTATGGGAAGGTGGGGTAAGACGGGGTAGCGAGGTAAGATGGGGACCCTCCAAAAATATATAATACAGTATTAATTGAAAAGTTATTTTGACGCCATCTAGTCGTATTTATCAGTACTTGTTAGAGTCGCAAAAAGTTTGTTCGAAGGAGCGCACGATTCTTCATGGTAAGTACATTTTTAAAATTTGAAGTGGTTTTATCTAATTATTGAAGCATATAAAGTGCATGACTGTTATAATGTATGATAAACATAATGTGTGACATATTTTTTTTGTTAATTTGTATTTATTTTACTATTGTAAACTCATTAATTCATGCCGGTTTCTTTTGATTTATAACCTCTAAAAATTCAATACAACTTTTAAGTCCAGTTTGGGAAAGATGGGACACTTATGTGGGGCAAGACGGGGTAGGTACCCGATCTTATCCGCTGAGTTGTTATTCAGTTTGTATTGAGATTGCATTCAACATTAACTATTTTTTTATAGTACAGTTCCAAAAACAGTAATGTTGTCATTTCCTGATGCTTAAATGGCTACACCGCCGTAAATCATTTAGCAAACTCTCCACCTCCACCAACTGCTTCAACCTCATGTCTCAAGCAGGCAACAGTAAATGATTATATAGATAATGATGCATTCCATCTGGTTAGCCCGAAAAAGTTAATGCCTTATTCGCGATTCGCCGAAAAAAGACCAAGACAAGTTCGAAGAAGGGGAAAAGCAGCTATTATTACTGCTTTTCTATATAAAAAAGAATGAGAGGAAAACTAAAATAGGTAGAAACTAAAACCACATGTAACAAACAAAAAGTAAATGACAAAAATAACAATAAAGAGAACTTGAAAAACCGAAAAAGCGAAAAGGCACAGAAGAAGAAGATACAGAATGTCTATACTGTCGCGGCTTGTATTCCGATTATCATACTTGTATCACTTATCGTACTTGAGGCAAGTGAGCGCATTGTGTCTGTGCAGGAGTGGAAGACAGCGATGACGAAGCTGAACATATCTGCCCGGTTTGTGAAGATGACGGCGCTTAAATAGTCTATACCCCATCTTACCCCAGGGGTATACCCCATCTTACCCTATAGGTGGGGTAAGATGGGGTGATTCAGTTATTTTTTAAAAGTTTATATTTTTATGAGAAGAACTTATTTTTTTTTGTTTTGACTGATTGTTATTAAAAGAAGAAAGACTGATTATTTAATTAATAAAAGTTCCTACGTTGTGCAATTAAAAAAGATGGGTTTTATTTATGAAATACCTTAAGGTCCCCGTCTTACCCCACCTTCCCCTATCCGAGGAATAAATTACGCGGTTAGGTTTAAAGTTTTTTCAGATATAAATATATACATATGTTTACTCGCATTACATTTGACGGCTTACAGCTATTTATAAACATTTGTCCGTCCGTCTGTAACAACACCAGGCTGTATCTTAGGAACTGCGCTAGACAGTTATTTTTTAATTGTGATACGGCAATTAGGCTCGAATATAACAGACATGTTAGTCGTTCTTAAAGCCTTAGCCTGCGAATCAATATTTATAATTATTTATAGGGAATTTCTGTTGAAGACGAATTCCTTATCACTTAAGGTAATTAAGAATCAACTATTATCACTTCTTCATAAATACGACAAGAGAATTTTGAATATAATTCTTAAGTTCATTATTTCCTACCATATTAATACAGGTACAGTGACAAACAAAACAAAAGACATCAGCATAACAAAAGTATAATCACGAACAGACATCGATGACAGGTAGAAAGCAGCCATTATTACGATTTCGCTACAAATGAAAGCGTCTTCCCTTTATTTCGTTGGGTCTTCACTGAAAATAAAATAACCTTTGAAAAAATAATATCGTCTCCTAAGGGAAGCGGCGGTACAGATGACAGTTTTAGAACAAAGCACTTTTTTCTTTGATATTACTATACACACGTATCTTATCTCGATGTAATAGCTTTTGTTTGCCGTATATTTAAGTAATGTCCGATCCTTTACAGTAAATGTATGTATTTCCTTGGTGCTGTTTAGGGTAGCTTAGATTTGTGGAAAATGTTTAAACTCGTGTTGATAAAAAATAAAGGATGTCACTTAAAAAAAAAACAACATTTGGACAATGCAAGGATTCTCCAAAAGAATGCAACTCAAAAAATTACTGTTTGTCCTGTGTAACCATAATGACTTTTGACACAAGAATAATCTTGAAAACACAGTTTTCTAATAACATTTCATAACTGAAGTACAAACAATTCCCATTCTTTCAAATATAGCTGACCGGGGCCATAAATGTGGAACAGGTTCCTTGCTTGTAATAACAGTGTCAGAGTACCTCCTACCAACTTTAAAAGTAAGATAGTGTCATACGCGGAAACGAGATGGCGCTATACACGGTATAAAGCTGCATCCTTCTTCCACAATTACAAGAGGCTTACTTCAAGAAGTGGTGGTATTACCCAAGGAAATATTTTGTACTTACGTTCGACATAAAGTTCGGGACTCAAATATGACAGTAAAAAGGAAGTGAAGCTGGCCGTCAATAAACTGATTTAAGCCAGAAAGAGATATATCGATATTCAAACCGAATTTCGGCATTACCGTATTTGCTGTAGGCTGTGACCGCTGATATAAAAAAAAAGCTTTCTCGATCTTGTTTTGTATAGGTATATGGATTTTGAAAATAGAATAGAAAATGACTGGACAAAGTTTAATGCAGTTTTTTTTTAAGAATATTAATTCAACGAATCCTCAAAATCATACGATAAATTTGAACTAACTCCTAAATAGCAAAATTATTTAAAGACCTAAATATTGATAAATAATTTGAATCTTGATAATTTTTTCTACAAAATTTATTTACGAGCAAAAACTTAAACATTTTTTTAAATCTATTTAGTAGACAATTATCTTATCCATAATATATCATGTTAAAACCAGTGAACCATTACGGTGCTTGCTAATAAGCCGTCTACGAGGCTCCAAGCTACGCCAGACTGTATTCACTCAAAACGCACGACGCGTTCTGCAGCCCCACATAATTATAGCCAAGTTATCTGAAACAGAATGACAGAATATCACACGAGTGATATACGTTTATATTACGAAGGGCTATATGATATACGTCGACAGAATGTCGCTTGAGGCGCACGTCATCTGTCGTTTGTGACGTCAGCATCAGCAACGTCACGTTTGCGAGATTATTAAGCTTTATTTATAATATCGTATATCATGCGTTTCTCTTCATTATAACGGTTTTCTTTAACGTCAAATGTTTGTGACAATTAAGGCGTATTTGTTTTTTTACTTGTCATGTTGTTTTGTGTTCCGAAAGGTTTTTTGCTGTCTGGTTACGAGCAAATTCGTTTTGTTTGTTTATGAAAAAAAAAGCTGTTGGGATTTACCATAATAGACTTTTTCAATCACAATAGCATTACTATAGCAAATTTTATCTACGATTACTTAAAGTTGGTTTACAATTAGTAGTTTACTATATTGAATCCCCATCATTAAAGTGGCATCGGTTTGTTTTATTCAAATAAAATAAGGACTTAATATTCAATCTAATCTGCTTTGCACTATCACCGATTCTTCAGCTGTTTTGGTACTAATAATACCAGTCTTATATGTATTATTAAATGATGTAACGGTTTACTCACGCGTATTTATCGGGGTAGCCCGACTAGTTTCGGACCCAACCGGAGTCCTTAATCATGAGCAGACGCGGCGGGATCGCGAGTCGAACCCGCCGCGTCTGCTCATGATTAGTCGGGCTACCCCGATAAATACGCGTGAGTAAACCGTTACATCATTTAATAATGAATCAGTCTCACGATAGTTATTACTTATATGTATTAAATATCACATAAAGATCCCAAACGAGAAGACAGTTTATAAAAAAAAAACAGTAATTAATGTATCGTTGACAAATTACTAGATTAATATCAAGATTTTAATTACCCACTAAACACATAACTCGGTCCCAAACTTCGGAACGAAATAACTCGCACGGTTGACAGTTGCCTATTTTAGTTTCATCTGTCCAATTCGAGACAAATATTCAAACTAGATGTGTCGCCTCAACTATCACCAAGATGAGAACTACGGTACTGTTTCGGTAACAAAGGTAGTAACTATCTTTACTAGGGATTCTCGAACTGATCTCGATTTTAGTTCTCACTTGTGATAAATCTAAATTACTGTATGTGGTTCTCTTTTTATTTTTTTATCCAGGTTCTAAAAAGAACGAGATACCAAAGACCCTAATTTGAAAACTAATTCTAGACAAAAAAGACGATAAGACTAGAAATTACGCAGATTAACTAATCAAAAGTGAGACTATAGTTCGTAAGTTTTTTTGTAGCCATGATTCTTCCATTTCGTTCTGTCTAAGGTATCTTTAGCACCAAAATAAGAAGGTACCCGTAGTGTAGAAGTACACCTAGGTGTTGTAAAAACTATACAGTTTAATTTTAATTCCTTCTAAAGGAATATTTTCTTTCGTCTTCATGACGTTAAGGTATGTGGCTCTACACCCAAAAAAAAAAACATACGCTTTCGGTTTCGGCTTTAAAAAGTGTTTAAATCTTGAAAAATGGAGTTTCTTATCATCCTTCATGTTCTAAGTACCACCCATTTATCATTGGTCTAATATTAAATTTTATTTTACACAAAAAGTTGCAAAAAGGTAGGTGTAAAAAATCGAAAACGTGATAACTATTTTTTGCGATTCTTTTATAAATGTGTATCCATAATAAACAAAGAAAAAACCAGAGGATTATGAAATAATTCCATCATCAATAGGTATTATATTATTATGAGACGCACATCTAATCGGACCCCTTGGCAGGAACAAGCATAGTTCGAGAGGCATTAAGACGCTTACATGAGATATTAATAAAATTACTATCGCTGTGCCAATCACGGTAGGGTGCCGATATTCCTCGCGCACGCTAAATTTCAAGTTACCGAGTTATGAGAACTTGTATAGTAATATGTATGCAATATTATATAGTTCTAGTATATTGTCGTGGGTTTAGTGAATTATGTTACAGTTCCTCGTCTCCTTTGGATATAAGTGAATTTGGAGTGCATGCAATCTATCTTGTAGTTGCATGAAGTGACGGTAGGAGAGTAGACCAGTTGGGAGATGCCTAGAGGCATAGTGGTGGATTAAATATTATGACATCATTAAGGATCATCTAAAGCCCCTATCATGGTTTAAAAATCACCCGTTAAAAATCTTTTAAGAGCCATTTTCCTCACGACGTATACTCGTACATTCATCTTTTTTAGCCAGTAATTTACTTTTTTAAAAGGACATGTTTTCGAAATGACATTGGTGCGTGTCGGGATTTGAATATACAATTTATGACTCGACAGTCTAACGGCCATACTACTAAGCTGTCAATAAATATATGTATATCAATCTGGTGGTTATTATTATTAATAGGTACAAAACAACAAAACAAATAGACTCTAAATTATATTATTTGTGTAAAACAAAATTACGTCAGTGACCACCATTTACAACTAAATAAGAACAAGTCTGATTTTTGTATATGCAAAGATTCACACAATAACAAAAAACGACTATTTTTAATTTCAATACAGGTTGGAATGATTTAACAGCAAAAATACAAGTTGGTTTGCAAATACACTGGTACTAAAGCACTGGTTTGGAAAAGGGTGAGAACTATGCGACTGAAATTGAACATTTGAGCAGTTTCCATTTTTATAACCAATGATTGAACCGAATCCCGGCAATAGATAACTTAAAGTATGTTTACTGTGTTATTATATTACGGGTGGTATCGGCTGAGGTCGTCCGCTGGGAGCATTTCGATACCGATATACACAGTTACAGCCCGTTCCATAACTTGTGGTCCCACGGCTACGTTTGGTGGTCTATTACAATTATGTTACCTCGATTAGTTATTGGGCTTACTTTGGTACAAGCTTTTAATCCCAAAACTATACATATACCTATAACTATGAATAGAATACTGAAATTCTATATTTCTGCTTGTAATTTAGCGCGGTATATAGGTAATATGGGTGGCTTCCAAAAAATATGAATTTACTTCGTAAAATATATCCAAGGCTATTTAAAAATAAGTTTACCTAAAATTGTAAAAACGTGTTAAAATTGTTTTAAATTGAACTTATATAATTGAACGAAAAAAATACTGAGCGTAGATTTAGATTGTTTGAATCGAAATCATAATCAGGACCGTAAAAGAAGGGTATAACAGAACCGATTTACGGCTTCCAAAAAACACAACGTAATGTTTATAATATATTTTGTATACTCTTATTATTCTAAGGAAATTGAGTTGGTTCACTCAAAAAGATGCCGTGTTCGAGTTTCAGCGTGTTTGTCTTCAATTCCGGAACGGTAAAATTTTTATTTCTAAATTGTGTCGATCGAGTTTAGTTTGGCTCAACCTCGGAGCGTGAAAACGGAGAATCCCAATCTCTCTTTCACATTACTCCACCTTTTGTACACTGCGAATTTACATAAAGAGCCTCACTCGGTCCTTGGGGTACCTTTCCGGGTTTTCCATTTTGTGCTTGAATGCGACGTGGCGGCCGGGTCCTAACTATAGCTTGAATCTGGCAAAGCGGCCGCGTCGTTTTATTTCGATCGAACCACAAAAAGGGTTAGGTTTTTTGACGGGCAACTGTACATTTTTTGGTAATTGGAAACTATTCCCTTTATGAGGGTACTTTAGAGGTTGCGGTAATGTAGCCTTAAAGGATATTTTAACTTTTACGGCATATTGAAAACTGTTGGAGTGATGTCATTTTAAATCGGAAATCGTTAACAGCACTTCTTTAATTCACTTTTTTCTTGTTTCTTATTCTAATGATTTGTAGTTCTTACTATCTTTTTTAATAGTCAAAGTATATAGTAATATCAAGAATACGCCTTAGATCAAAAATCACTCATAAATCACAGCGCACCCGAACGATACTCTCGCGTAATCAAGACACTTCGAGTAGAGCAACCCAAAGTTCAAGAACACGTTCAATTACCCAGCTGAACTATTCTCACCTCCTCGCCTCGCCCGTTCGTCTCATAAAGTAAGAAAACCGTCGGCCGCGGACGATCAGCGAAAGTAATCTTCGCAAACATTCTACCTCCGGGCGGAAAACAATTTTCACTGATGTATTTTTTTCAAGGGATCGTGTGCGCCAGCATTATTCTCGAGTAATATAGGATTCGAGTTTTTTACGGTACGTAATTCAACACTTATACCTACCTAATACCTACTTGGACTTTTATTACGATAGTAACATTATTTTTACTACAAAAACATGCAACATGCTTGATAATTTTTATGGGATCAAATTATATTGTTACATATTTCATGTAAAATAAAAAATACAAAAACGGTTCATCTTTTCCAAAATTTTGAGGTTACAAACATAAAAAAAAACCAAAACGGTAAAAAAACAAGTATAGAGTAAGCTCATCATTGAAATTTCAATTTTCAGTTGATAAGCTTATTAAATTGCCATATGTCTCTTTCTGCTTGCGTTTAGTTTGGATATTCAATTATCGCGTCCGCGAATGATTAAAAATTACTCCAGTTGCTTGCAGACTGCACAATTTGCCCACTGGCCTTTTTGAAATCTTCATGAACGTTATCATAGTTCCAAGAGCGAGTCCAGGGAATCAATGTATCACCGTGATCTACAAAATAATATAAGAATAATGATGATATTTTTCACAATCTCACTTCATAAATAAATAGAATAAATTGTCCCAACGGGAGTGCGGTAACGTAGGTACTTATTTATAGAATAGGGGCACAGGTGGGTTTGGGTCTTAGCAAACGTGTTTTACGCTGCCCTCGGGCACCCTGCCGTGACGCATTGGCGGCCTGAGACCATTAGATACGCCAGCATACATAACTTCCTACCGTAATTATTGCTGCTGTAAAACATAAGTTGAAAGTAGCCCAGTATCTGCGGTTTAGGCCTCAACTTATGTAGGGAATTGTTCTGATACTTTGATTTGACCCAGGGACCTGTATCTAGTTTTGATTTAAACTGTTTCCGATCATTTAAGTGAATGCTCGTTAAACTTCATCCAACTATTCTTAAAATCAATCGATACAAGCGAGTCGGACACAGGCACAAATTGAAAAAGCATTTAACCATAATTTTTAAATAATGCAACGGTTTACTCTATCGTATTTATCGGGATTGCCCGACTAGTTTCGGACCCTCGGAAAAAACGACCGTTTTTTTATAGCGGCAATAGAGAGACATCGTCTGAGGAAATTTCTGTAGGGCTATCACAATTCACGACATTCAGCCTGGTGGCAAACAGGTAGAAAGCGGTACTTCAATGACGTTTTACCCTTTGAGTACGGATCCCTGAAAGCAGCTGCGTAATGAAACATAAGACACACAACAGTTCTAAGATTGCAAAGCTTGTTCAGAATTTAAGAACTTGCCAATTCCCGGCTGGATTACAAACCGTTGCATTTTGCTACAAATCTACGGGAAACAAAATCAAGGCTTATCTTTAAATGTGTTTGTTTTTAAACTCATTTCGAATTTAATTTAATGTAATAAAGGCATACAGTGCGCCAGCTTAACCGTACAGTAATAACGTTTGTTTAATACCCCGAAAATAAAATTTGTAAAAGGTTGGTCGCAATATCCGGTTCTTTGGTTTGTATTATTTACTTTTGTAAATGTTTCATTCTTTTTTGGTGTTTGTATTGCTCGTTTTGGATAAAAAAAATGCTTTGCTTCCTATTCCTATCAAACACTTTTAACTAAGTAACTAAATCCGTTTTACATTCTTATTACGCAGCAAGGGAACAAAATTGTAAATTTTCGATCCAACTTCACGGAGTTTTATGTAATTGTGTGAGAGGGTTAAAATGTCACCTGAAGAGAGACATATTTTGTCTGGGACAGCGGACAAGACGAATGCTTAGGTTCCTTGCTTCACTTAACCAAGGAAAAGCCGGATTTTGCATCAGTTGTTTGAATTTTCATGGAAATTTAGATTTTGTGCAAAAATATAGACTTTTTTCTATAATTTTGGAAACAGAGGACAAAAAATATTTGCAGAAAGTTGACTTTCCTGAGGTTTAAAAATAAAAAACAACTCTCTTTAATGCTTATATTTTGCATAAGTCACAGAAATTATGTCTTCTGTCTTCTTATACTCATAACTACTAATTATGTTAGCCTTTTAAATAAAAGCACCGTCAACAATTAATTCATTTTTCGTGTCACACATACAGCAAAAGAAATAAGATTATCATATGAATTTTGACAACTTACTCTAAACATTTCATGTCATTTTGAAACAGTTCCTCGCAAAACACTCCGCCGGTCACCCCACTGCAACTGCTCATCATATTTTTTCTTTTCACGCTAAAAATAAAGCCGCCGACGACGGCCATTGTCGTTGTTTTGCTTCAGTTTGTGTTTGTTCAGCGTTCAGGTGTTGACTCAAAAATATTGCGAGAGTTTTTAGAGAATGAAACATCGGAAATTGAAATCATTTTCTTGTAACGACTGTATTTTGCTAATGGAGTCTGCTTTTTCGTCTTTTTAGTTGCGAATTGCATAAGTTTGATTAATTTATCGGTTAATAGTGTCTTTTTGAGGAAATCTTCTCTCTTATATAAGGTAAAAAGAAGGTTTCAAAACCAGTAATTTTCCAGTCAACCTGGTAGCACTGAGGGTTCGGAGGAGAGATTGGCCGACCAACAAAAATAGTTAGTTAGCTAGGTAGCTAACTAACTATAGTAACTAGCTAGCTAAAATAGCTAGTTTTTTTTGTACAATTTTTTTTTTGAATGGATTCTCATATGTATTCTAATGTGATAAAACAACCACACGACACAAAATTGCTCACTCCTAATCGAAATTAGTAACAAATAGTCTATAATTATTGATTTACAGCTCTTCATACAATATTTTAATCCAGTTTTTCACGTAATTAATTTTCGTTGGAAAACAGAATTGCTTTAGTAGGTCAGCATTGGAACTTGTTCCGAATGAATCCAGATCATTGATTTCCCAAGCGCATGGTAAAACCAAACGTGCCTTATTTAAATACTGGAAGTCTTTGTCGTAGTGCTGGGGGCCTATCACCAGGTTTTCGAACAAGACTGCTGCTGTTGTAAAAGCGAGAAGGCACTATGTGCCGTGTAGAGCGCTGTCGCGTTTCCACATCCGTAGCTGTCTTACTTAAAGCACTGTAAGTCCTCTGAAGGTATCCAAATAAAATTGCCCGTATTGCACCGTATGCCTTCGTGTATTTTTGTGTATCTGTTTAAAAATATTGCCCAAGCAATTGACTGACAAAACACTGGTCGCGTCGTCATCGTCGGCAATTATATTTAAAGGAGAAATATTAGCATAAAACCGAATTAAAAATTAAGGTGTAGGAACTTTTTTTTCTATTATGTACTAGAATTTTATTATGCTATACCACCGAATAAACATAATAATATTAATAATGAGAGAGGGATCAATGGTAATTGATATGTATTTTTTATTACAACAAAAATATTTGAAACGAAAAGTGTAACAAATAGCTGTGTTTTTCTCCAGTAAATAACAATTATACCATACCACTTAGTACAGGTTTTCCTTTTAATATTTTCTTAGATATGTGTTTTTATTGACACTTAATTATTATGTTCTTTTTTAACTTACTTTTTGTCTCTTGCAATAAATCTGACTTGCTAATGACCTAGAAGAAGAAATTTCATCGACAAAATGAAACAGAAATATAAATAGAATAACAAGTATAGTAGAGTGATATTTGCAAAGATTCTTACTTATCGTAAGAGACAGATGTCGACCCAAAGAGTTTGTTTTACGTGGGCGGGCATGAATCTCGACCTTTATTATTTTGACGTTTATGAAATGAATATTACTTTGACTTTTTAACTATAGATTTTTATGAAGCATGTACAATTCTTGCACATAATTTACCTTTCGTACAATCTGTTCGGGACTATGCTCCTAGAGTAGACAAACAGACACGCCAAACGTATAACACCAATTTTTTTTGTAAGTCTTTGCATTTACCAAATGATAGAAATAAATAAATTGCAAAAAACTTAATTTATTACTAATTTTTATAATTAACTAATCTAACTTTCCATAATTTCGTAAATTATTCAGACAGGTACCCGTCCTACATACAATTAATCAACGGCTATATTGTTTGGTCGACGTTAACATTCGGTATTTCATCAAAATATCATCCTAAACAAACATAGGGCCTAAACAATATACATTATTCAGCAACTAAAGATGTCTGAAGCCGACAATCACGCATACACTCCGCAAAAGAAGTCTTTTACACAATCACATTTGCAAAATACTAATATTATTGAGTGACTTTTAGGCAATAGTGTTTAATATTTGAATGAAATATTAAAAAAATATGTCCTAATCGATTATAGACCAAAGAGTTAAATGTTTTTGAATTTTTTCAATCACCACGCCAAACAAAGAAAGAGAAAATACCTTTATGCGCAAAGCCTTTTATTTAATAACAAATTTATTTTGTACCTCAACTTCAAAATTTTATTTTTATACATAGTACAGTTGTTTTGTTAATCAATTGTGTTAACAGACTTCTATTTCTGACCATACATTCGACCAATATTGGAATTATTCGTCAACAAGACCCCAAGTTACCTCCAACCTATAATTATTAATCTACCAGTTTGGAACAGTTGACGTACTTTCCTATTGATTGCTCGAATTTGTTAAAGGGTTATCTTCAGAAATTTGACAAGTGTGTAACGGTGTAAATAATGTGTAATCATTTTATACAGTAGAAGGAAATGATAATTTTGTTTGTAGAGTGTTAGTTATGAAAAAAGAACACAATACTAATGCTGATAAATTATGTCGAATGTTTTCTTCCCAAACTTCGTCAGAGATTTAGTTAATTTTATAAGCCTAGATTAGTTTGAAAGGATTATTTGAATGTGTGAAGACGAGAAATCAATTATAATTTAAATAATACTATGTCTATTGATGGTTCAACATAAATGAAAATAAGCTACTTAATACCAAATCATTCAATTGAATTACCATAACACAAGTGCTGCAGCAACTTACTTTGGGTTCAGAACAATGTATGTGATGTTGTCCGCATTTATTTATTTATTTATTCAATCGTTTTTATCCTTTAGGTACAGAACGCGAAAACGCATTTGATGTAAGAGAAATTCAGTTGTTTAAGAGATTAAATAAATTGGCTTCAAAAGTCCTAAAGAAAATCTTATATAACGAATATAACAAGTTACCAAGGAAGGCTCTTTTAAATTGACACGAAATAGTAATCGCCTTGGAAGCCCACCCACTTACAAGTTTACATAGAATTAATTTACTTAGGTAGAAATTTCTCATTCCGATTTAATCGCGGAAGGAATCCATTGGAATTAATTGAAACCAATATTTGGATTATATTTTAAGGCCTATTAAAATACTAGATGAATTCGAAATGTTATTACAGACTGTATTATTATTTATTAACATTAATAACGTTTAATTTATACCGGGAAACTGTTCTACGTTTTCGTTTAATTTATTTAGAAATAGATTTGAATTGATTCAAATTATTTGACGTTTTGTCAGTTGTGTGTCACAATAATTACGACAGTTGTAACTTGATAAAGTGTTATTAGTTCTTAACCTATTTTGAACTTGTCATTGTGACAATGATGCGTAGAGCACAAGTTTAGTGTAGTATTAGCTTAGTATGGTGTAGCATAAGAACAGATCCTTACTTTGTTAAAATTTGTTCTTAAAATTTTGTGATACAATTATAATGACATGTAAATAACGATGTCGCTTATAATCTCAGTATTAAGGGTGATAATTTTAGGTAATTGAACTGCTAGGTTAGGTCTCGTAAACAGTAGAATTCCTTGAAATGAAACTACTTTTACGGATTTTATCGCGGTTTAATTTTTGATTTTAGTTCCCGACGTTTCGACACCTTTGCAGGTATCATGGTCACGGGCAGACTGGGATGGCGTTTGTCTTGACAGAAGATGTTACTCGTTCTACCTTCATATTTTAATTAATTATTTGTGGTTCGACCTACGCAGTATGAGCTCACTGTGTCGTGATGCCTAACATTCGCGTAAACCTAAGAAACCACTAAGTAGAATTCCTTTTCATACTTTAATCAAACTCCTACAAAAAGAATAGAAACACAAGATAAAGGTATTTAGTAATGTTTACGTTCGATAAAAAGTTTTATATCCATTTGAAACAAGATACTTTGTTATTTATGTTTCTTTGCCAACTTTAATCCTTTTCTTTTCCATTGATAAGAAAGGTTTTAGCGAGTTCCAAAGAACCAAAGTTTCAGTAACTGCTTTCAGAGTAAGCTACATTTTATTATTTATAAAAAAACGTATCCATTATAAATGTAATAATGGTTATTGTCTCAAAAGCAAAGTTTAAAGTGTTATAATCTGAGATTTTTGGGCCTTTATTGAATAAGTTCGAGCTTTTATTTTTTATGCTGTCTAGTTATATTTGAAAGTATCGTTATTGAAGTACTTTAAGTTTTAAGAGAATATTTACTTAATTTAAAAAATAAAATAGTAATAAAAATATTCTATGCTTTTTATTCTTGAGTACTTCAGTTCCAAACTGCTCTTGAAAAGATTTACAATTCGTTTGCATTTGTAAATAATGGTTACTAGAATTAAAATTAAAAAAATACTTTCTGATAATACGGACCATTATCTTAAATCATTGTTGGTGCATCCCTACTAATATAAATGCGAAAGTAACTCTGTCTGTCTGTTAGGCTTTCACGTCTAAATCACTGAACTGATTTTAATAAAATTTGGTACAAAGATAGAGTTGACCTTGAAAAAGAACATAGGATAGTTTTTAAAAGTTCTCTTGGAAACGCGATATAACCGACCTCGACGCGGGCGAAGCCGCGGGCGAAAAGCTAGTATAAAATAAAAGTAAAATTATTATGCACAACAGGGACTTAGTATCTCACACTAATTTAAACGTAAGTATATCAAAACTATTATCTTAAATACATCAATCACTATTTACTATGAAGTTTACATGTTACACGTCTGCTGTAACTAAAGACAAAACAAATATTTATAGCATCAAATACAATCTTGACTAGCTTTCAAGATTACTTTCTTTGAAATATCTATCCTATCTCAAACAATAATAACAGGGATCAAAGAATATCAATAGCCATTTCGGGATAAACCTTTAAAATTTTGTTTTGTCCGCTGAAAACTTTGATTCTATCTTCGGTAGCGTCATAAAAATACTTATTGCAGACTTTACTTCAAATACTGTCAGAAGCGGTCATCGTCCTTACTGAGATATTTTGAAGTAAAACTGTTGTCAATGGGGAAACGAGACACTGATATACGCTTTGTAGAGCGCTGTCTCGCTCTAACGGTGAGAGCATTCCGGTGTATAGATTTCATAATACAGGCCAAAGTTTGCAGCAAGAAGGTGCTCTTAACTTTAGAGCATGTTTAATAGTCTCGTTTTTCTACAACGCTGCTTTTTTCTATTATTTATGGCTTAGTTAGTTTAAGTAACAACTTTGTTGTTCGCAATCGAGACGGAGAATTTCGGTTGTATTTTTCTAGAAGATTTTTTGTATTTTTTTACTAGTTTTGATTGCTTTTCTGAAGTTTATTTTTAATGCAATATAAAATCATAATTTGGTTCGAGAGAACCTAAGAATTGGAGAAATAGAATCTACAAAATATAAATCGGTTTAGTGAATCAGACAGATTTTCAAAAAATATTGACGTCACACGAAATTTTAAACCACTGTATCCCCTTCGCCGTGGGAGGCCTAGGAAGCGGTGGCGTGACGATATTAACGCTTACCGTACGGGCTGGTTCCATGAAACCCAGGACAGAGAATCATGGAAAGATTTGGGTGAGAAAATTGCCCACCAGTTGGGACACAGTGGGCTAGATAAAAAAATCTCCTTCATATTTTGTTTACGAGATAAAAAAGTATCCTATACTTTTTGGAAAACTGTCTGACGGACTTAACAGTTTTTGTCAAGCCTAGACAAAACATTTCTTTCTTGTAAACCCCTTTTACATAATTTGCTTGAAATGTAGAGCTACCTTCTTCCAAAACGTTGTCCCTTAATACCTACAGTGGCCTATATTATTTCTACCTTTGTTTTGTCACATTGTTTGATTTCGGTTCCTGCGTTCAATCTCAATTACTCACGTCACCGTACCCAAACGTCATTGTAATTGAATTACGGTGAAATCAGCTCGCGAACATTTAGTTGATCACTTTTTATTCCCTTGGGTGTTGGAGCAAATCTCTGCTGCTATGTTACTCATATTATAAGGCTATTGTATAAGAGATACATTTCAGTGATAGCGGATATGAAACTTAAGTTAAATTATGCTAATATTTTTAAGGTAGAGTTCATCAATGAAAGTGCATATATTTTTAACTGCAGCGTTGAGGCCCATTTTAGTTTCTAATTAACCCGAGTAATAGTGATTAATAAATAGAAAAAAAATAACAACAAGTTAAACTTATTTGACAAATCAGGTTTACAAAATATTTAATATAGAGTCAAGATTTTTATTATTTAATACATTAACAATTTATTATAACATTCGAGTAAAGAAAATACTTTATTTAATTACATAACCCTGAGAAAGACTTCACACAAACCGATGATTAAAAAAAACACAGTACCTTACGATGCAGATTAAACAAATGAAAACCACCAAAATCGAATCCATCGCGTGACGCTAACATCAGCGTCAATACAGCACAAAGCCACTCAATATCCACTCCTGAATATATTTTTGACGTGCATTGTAACAGCCTCGTGCCTCCCTGGAGGGTTAAAACTGACAGCCTCAACCAGGAGGTAATCCATTAAAGGTATGGTAAGTCGCCGTACCATAACAGAAGGCCTACCACCTTTCAAAGTAGTATTAATGCGGTTGTTAGAAAGAGAGGCCGCTCTACAATGTGTAACGCTCTCTCGCTTCGGCGTCTTCTTTCATATAATTCTAACGTGTGCCCGCAGTAGGCTCAAGTTTACATAGCATTAATGTTACCTTTTCTTTACCTGTATTAAGTTTGATGAAGCGAGGGTGGTTTTGTGGACTTAGCGTAATTTCAATTTATAATGTGTCTTAGTTGATTTTACCAGTCACGTGTAAGAGTTATTATTGAATAAATGTAATACATTAAAAAACAATGATGGAAAAATGTTACTGCCCTACTGCTATAAGTATAAGACGATTTCTTAGAAGAAGCCTTGTATAAGTAGTAGAGAGGGAAAAGAGAAAAGAAAAGGTAAAGTTAATTTATTATTACGAAACCACAGCCTTTTCCCTTGGATTACAAAACACAACATTTAAATATTAAATCTCTATCAAAACATCCATACCCCATAAAGCTTAGCACGAATTCTCTTAAAGAATTTTAAATAATTTATACTGTAGATATATTCACTTCATTTAAATGGGCGGAAATGAAACCTTTGGGTCTCTTTGAATCGGCTAGATCGGTCATAAATCACTTTTTATGAGATTTCAATATTACAGATATTAAAAGAAAAGTAAATCACATTATTACAAAGCTTTTAATTTGCTTGAAAAGTTACGACATATTTATGAAGTATATAAAATGCTTTGAAAGTTTATGCCAACGCAATTTTCTGAATATAAGAGACTTATTCAATTCTGCCGTCTGTCGTCTCCTTTCAAGATATTGGAAACTGGGTTATGGTACTCGGTGGGTGTCTCATGACCGGCCGAGGTGATAGCCGGCTGTCGTGCCTGAGTGTTGACCGACGAACTGAAGAGACAATTTTGAGTAGGATGTAGTTTGAAGTCATATCGAAAATTCGTTTGTTTTTTAGAGATTTTCATTTGTTTTGCTGTACCTGTATATGCATATGACTGAATGACCTCTTTGCAATTTATTTTTAAAAGAAGATAAAAAAATCTAAACATAATAAATAAGAAATTTGACAATTTAAAATTGGGTCCTAGTAGCTCATAGTTGTACTGCTTAAATTTTAATAATGATCGTTTGATTGATGTGTTGAAAAAATATTCTGATTTAACTTTAAATCAGCTTTAACTTTTAATATTCTGATTTCAGTAATTACAGCATAACTGTTGATTAATATAGACACTGTGAGTAACATAACATACAATCATAAACTATGATATTTTAATGTGCAGTCAAAATGGAATTTATTCTTGTATCTTGTTGTGCTCATAAATAAGGAGTGCAAGAGTAAAGGAGTTGTGTGACAAGATAGCTGGGACGTCCTCTCTGATGCTTCCGCTGTGCGCCGCAATGGCGCGGGCGTGCATTACTGCGACTCCTTATTTTTCACATTCTCGGCTGGACAGATGGGCGGTTGGAACGCCGCGTTTCTTGACAATGCCGTTATTAGTAGCTTTAACATTCATAAAAAAGCAAATAGGCTTAAGAAACATATACGTATTTGTAAAAAATACCGTTAACTCTTTGGGCAAGAAACCATTAAAAGAAAAGTCCAAGTTACCTGCATATTTTTTTAAATCTGTTTGAATCAATCTTGGGACTACGTCAATGGTAATTTTAGTCATACCTAATTTTTACCATAATAGTTTTTGGAATGGGGATACCAATGGCAATCATTATTTATTAAAATATTATAAATGTGATTTTACGAATAAACCATATTTATACAATACCAATCGATCAGTAATCATATTTAAGTAACCACAAGACAAGTTCTAAAGGCGAAACGTGCCAACCAATAACCACGTCCGAAACGTTCGTTTGTTCACAATTTGTGAATAAATCATTGTCTTCAGAACAACGAGATAGTGCGTGCTTTGGCAAATTTATTTTTATATTTCCAAGAGTTTGAATACGGAGAGCAGTTGGTTGCTTGTTTTATTATACAATATTACTGCGGAGTATGTTTTAGTAACGATGATTTTATGTCAGTCCGTATGAACATCTGTAGTGTCGTAAATATGAAATTATTGTGGGATTGCTTACAGTATTATCGTGATGGAAGTTGTGATAAACTAGACGCGGTCAATAAATGTTATTTTTAGTTATGGTATATTTTGATAGCTTTAGCAAAGTCACTATTGTTGAACAACTTCAATAGCGACTTTTCTTTGAGTAAAAAATATTCTCCTTGTTAATTTTTGTCACGACATGTCTTAATTGTTTCAGCAAACTCACTTTCAATAGTGACTTAGTTATAAATATATTCTCTTGAGCATTATTCTTAAAGTAGCAAATCGTAAAATAATAACGTTATGGTTTAAATTTTAATGAATGTTATTTTTAAGACTCCATTTCAATAACTCCTTTCATAAACTTTTATTCAAACTAAACGAAGGTCACAAACTGATTGATAGTAAAAGTTAATCAAAAGGACGTTATAAACGTGCCCCAAAAACTTTACTCGTTACCATTAACTTCGAAGACACGGTAATTTAGTTTCAATGTGTAATCCGATAAAACGGACAATTACCAGTGCTTATCTAACAAGCCGTAATTACAGAAGTATCAAGCTGCCTAGTAAATGAACTCTACTTGAATTACCAAGAAACAAGACCAATTTGGTACTACAAAAAGTTTATTGGCTAAACAGGGTTGTATGAAGGCACAATACTTACCTCTATTAGAAGTTTTCAGTTTAAAATGATGAAATAATAGTTTTTTTTTTTAATATTCTGTCTTACTATTTAAAAAGGTATTATTTAAAACTATTTAAACTAACAAATTATTGTTTTTAAAAAGGCCAACGACTGCTTTTGCCACTTCTTAGCATTAGTATGGTTAATTTAGCTGCGATGAAAATCATCGTAATGGATAGCTAATCTAGCGTACTTTAATAAAGGCCATAGAAGGAAGCTAAATGTTGGTAACTTCGGTATAAGAAATCAACCTGGAGTTGCTCAACTTTGTGGCTGCGATGTTATAATCGTTCATCTTGTTCAAGGTGAAAAATAACTTCATGTTTCCGTGCCCACAAGTTCTGTAAAATATATTTATGTATTAAGTTTTTAAATTTAATATTTGTTAATAAACTTGTGTTGTGTTTTGTAGTGTACATCTTAACTTTAAGGTTTATGGTAATTAGGGTTGTATTTATTGTTTTAATCAGTAAGTAAACGCTACTAGAAAATTGTTAATAACCATCAGCGTCCTAGCTTTTTCTCAACAATATTGGGTTCGGCTGCCTGCCCACCGGATGCAGCTAGGTACGATTGTTTTTACAAGAAGCAACTGCCAAAGATGTGTAAATAACCGCGAAAACCCTAAATTTAACTGGACATCCAAAACACGGAAGAATTGGTTATGACATAGATGGTCACCCATCCACTGACTGAGGTGAGTAACTTAACCTATGACCGATGAACTTGTGCAAATGTAGTTTAGCCACGAGAATCCCCTATTAGAATATAAAAAGTTATTAAAAATTACATGTGTTTGAATTACTTCGATTCTGCAGCATTAAAATTAGTATTATTAAATGTTAGTGTTAAATTTCTTCTCATTGCTATTTTCCTGCACTAATCAAACATCCCACATAAACCATGTTTGTTTTCCATGTGTGCGTTCGAATCAAATAGCGACGCAGTTTTCATTACATACGTACATAGGTACATATACATTCCACGGCACGAAAGCATTCGCTAAAATCTGCACTGTTCAATGTTCATTGCATTTTGTACTAATTAAAAGCTAGAACATTTGATTCTGTTCACATATATATGCAGCAATGTATGGCTCACGGAACCAAACGTATTGATGTTCTTTATGCGCAATTGTGGATAGATTTATTGGTTAGTACGCTGAAATTAATACGGAATGTAAACAAATTTGTTTTGAATTCGAATTTGTAGTCTGCATTGAAAGTAAATAAGTGTAAATTACTGCGATGCGGTTGTTAATGAGAATGGAGCTAGGATTTATGTGACGTCATTTGTCATTTGAAAGTTTGTTTCACTTGTAGACTAGCTAGTTTTTTTTAATTTATTTATTTATCGAAGTTTGGTAGTGTTTCGTTAGATTTGGTTATTTCCGTAGTCCTCATATTTATGATTGATGGGAAATTTAATTCGATCGTGATATTAATATTTACTACTGCATTAGACTTATAAATTATGGTAAAGTGCGAATGTGCAAAAATTGTTAGTGACCCATCAAATCCCATAAAAAAGAGACACCTATTATAAGGAACTTTCAGAATCCTTACGACAAGGGTATATGAAAAAAGAAATCTATCACAAAAAAATCAACTTAAAACAAGCACTCGTGGATATAAAAAAAATACTTATTCATTCATCACACATTGATACCAAATAAATAAACACACGACCTCTGTACTCCATTTTTAATTTAATATTTCGACAAGACTCCTTACTCTGTGTATCCCCAGTTATAAACTATTCCAACAGTAAAATAATATCAAAGTAAAGTGAAGTTTACTCTAAAGTGATATAACGTTCATATTTACATTAAAACTAATCTAACTAAATTAGTTCTTCTCAAGAGTTCCTCATGTGAGAGTCCTGCATATTTAATTTTGATATTGAAATTCATAAAACAAAGTTTATTTATTTAATGTGTGTAATAAAGTTCGTCTAAGTCAAGGCTTTTAGTTTTAGTGTGTAGACTTTAGTAGTAGTCTTTACTTTCATATTCATTTTTATTTAGCGACGACACATATTATTTTGTTGTGCTTTGCTTGTTACACTTTTGTGGCTAAACTACATGACTATTTGTGAATAAATTTTGTATACCAATAGGTGGTTTTTCAAGAAGGGATACAGGCTACTTCTTGTCGCTGTATCTTTTATTGATATCCATACGGAGTGCATTAAATACAAATTTAGAATATATTAATAAAGGTAATAATTTATTGTAAACATCATTCTAGTTACACAATCGTCGATTTTGAATTTCCTTCACTAGTTTCAATGTTTTTTTATTCTCTACTGCTAATAGTCTGAAGCAAAAATGTATATTATGAACTATTTATAAAGTTTTTAATTATTATAAGCTGTTGGTATAAACATTTTCATATTTAACCAACATATAAATCAAGTTGCAATATATCACTTTAAAATTCAACACAATAATTAAAATAATTACTTGTTAAGCTCCGTACATATTACTGCGTTTACTTACACAACTGAACTAAACTGTTAAAGCCTTATCCCAAGAGAAATGTGCAAACTTGTGCTCTATAAAATTTCGGTACACGAATCAAGGAGTCAAGTTTTTAATTACTCTACATAACGTTTCATTTGGGAGTTCCAACATCGCTAAACTGTTGAAAAGTCAAATTTTAAAAAGTAATTTTCAATTTTGAAAAGTTTAAAGTCTTTTGTTTTCTTTCTTATTAGTAAACTTATAATTGTTTTAATTATTGATTCTGTTACAAACTTTGTGCTTTAAAGTTTCATTTTTTTTAATAATACAGCATTTATTTTACCTGAAGTGCCTTCTCATTTTAAGCATTTTCTTAATTTTTAGTTTTCTGAAAAAATATATATTGTTACAGTCTGTTTAATTGTGTATTTGACCGCTAAACATATTTAAATCTGGTTGTTTAAACAAAACCACCAGACCAGACTTCTCACCTTAATATTCGGTTTTTAATTCCCTATACTGTAATTCAAAACTTAATAAATGAATACCAAACTACATAACCAACCAACACATTCACACTCCTACACGTTACCAAAAACCGTCAGCAAAAGAAACCATTAGAAAATCTAGCAAACACCCTCGGGACTCCGTGTTTGCACTTAATTAGCTACAATCGTTCCAAATACCTCATGACGTTCGTTTCATCACGCCGACCTGGCAGATATGGGGATTTACGTAGCTGTGCACTGATTCAACAGTTTTGATATACGAACGGAATTCTGTGTGACCAAATTTTGTGACGAGTTGTGTTGTAGCAAGATTATGCACTTTTTAATAGTGTATTTTTATGATCCATAATGTAAAGTTATTCTAAATTAATTAATTATTTGTACCTGAAAACTCGTATTACAAAATGTTTATGGTGTCACGACTGAAAATTTTTTATCACAAAATATTTCATCGTAAAAACTGCTCTTGTTTAAGTATGGTATTTTTAAACAGTCTTTCAAATTTGTAACGATGGATATAATTAATATTTGTAATGTAATGTAACTGAGGATCCACCACGCGTCATAAACTTTTACGTAAGTTGTAATATTGATATACACAGTTCATACTTAATTGAAAACTAAAGACATTTTTTTTCAATACTAAAATCATCAAAATAGATACAGTCCCAGTCGTTGCGCTTTAAAACTACTGCTTTCTCCCAACTACACGTTTCCCTTTTAATATATCCATCACATCAATAACGAATAGCATTCTCTATAGACAGGCTTACAATAGAGGCTCTCATTTTTTCATAATAATATCCTCAAGAAATGGCCCATTATCTCTTATTTATTGCGTAAACTCCTGAATTGTATGAGACTCAACTCTTTTTTACTTTCTCATAACTCTTTGGCCTAAATAAAAGTGTCAAGTGCGTTAGAATTACACGTTATTCTCATTTTATTTTGGACTGTGGTGTGAAAAGCTTTATTTTTATAGACTGCATTTTAAATTCAATCACTTAGGATAATCTGCTCCCAAAATATTGAACAATAATCTTTTAACCCTCTCTCTGTTTTTTTATCTGTGTAAAGAAGAATGAAATAATAATACAGCCTATTTTTACTCTGTTTTTATTGATCTACATGAGTGCATTCATTTTACTAGTAAAAAGTATTATAACAAAATGTTTGGTATGAACTGTAAGCTACGGAGAACATTGTATTTTTGCTTCTCTACTATATGTGATACTTGGGAAGATTTTAAAAATATATTCCTAGAATTTAAATGACTACTATTTTGTATCCTATAAGCTGTCTTGCAGCAAGGATAATCTACCTACGGATAAGAAATATTAATTTAAGCAAAAATAAATATTACTGAACAGACGACAATATTGTTAAGTTTCGTTTATAAAATGTACCCATAATTTTGTACAAAAATATCCTTAAGAAGTTCAAAGACTTACAAGAATATTGATGTTATAATAATATCGATAGTTTTAATTTATCAAAGTTAGTTTAACAAGCCTGTCGAGATAAATGAAAAATGGAAGCCTGTCTATCGGTTTAAAACCTTTGAAAATTTTATTTTATTTTGCAAAATCCATCATAGCTACAATTAGTCATCCATCAAATGGCCCCACAACATAACAAGTAATATAGTTGATACCCTTATTATGTAACTTGGTTGATTGTCGCTTGTGATAAGTATAGAGAAGCGTACACGCCACGTAATCAATCGCTTTTTCATAGATTGTCGTTTCATGATGATTGAAAAAATCGTACTAAAGACCTAAGATCAAATAGTAAGGCGAATAAATGATTTTACATAAAGCTAAAAATTAACCACTTCCTCATATCTTATCTTGTAGTTAACTGCAGTTTTCTTCCACATTTTCCTTCTGTCATGTTGATTGTTAAACGGTATAGATATTTTCTATCATAGGTTAACGTAACTGGGAGTAAATCGCTCTCATGTCGGAAAACTAAAAAGTTTGACGCGGGCTCGCCCACAGAATGCGGGTTTATTTTCATTATAGACTACATATACTGTTCCTATCTACTTAAACTATGGAAAGGAAAGTATATACAGTTTTAAAACTGTGTTTTATTTTTTACGTAAATAAATTTAATAACTAAGATTTCATTTTCAGTATTTATTAGAAAATCTTGCGGTCTTTCTCAAAAATAATTGTCTAAGAGGCTAAGTGAAGGGACCGGGGGCTGGCCACTCTCCGTGGCAACGCATTAACAGACAGTTGAAGAAAAAAGTTGTTTGCGCTCATTGTTAGAGAATATTTCCATCCAAATATAAAAATGTTGCATCAGAAAAACTTCAAAAGCATTCTCAGCGCAAAAACTTGGGGGTTTTAAGCTTACTCAAACTGGAAAGTTAGGCAAATGACACCGAGGGGACAGAAATATTTCGCAATCTTCTCACAAACCGAGATGGGATGCTTTCTTGAAGTTTTTCCAAAAGGAAGTTGGCCCGAAACGAGTAGTAGCGTTCCGTCGCCGCCGCTTCATAGCTCAAACAAGACAATAGATACCAGAATAGTTGAAATGTTAACTTTTGTTCTTGTCGTTGACAGCCGCCTTTTCAGAGAGAATTCTCATTTTCTTTAAGCCTAGTATTTGCTTAAGGCAAAGAAGCACCGGTGAGCTGTTGATTCAGTTAACGACTTGGTTAACAAGATCCGGATCCAAAATGGTTTGGGGACGTTCATTTAGATGATTTGTCAGATCCTATTAAATTGTTAAAATCAAGCTAAGGCTATGAACAAACAACCCTGCTAATTTTGTTTAATGGAGTGTCAATATTGGAGGAGTGAGGAGCTCGTGGCTAAGCTATAACCGCATAAGTGATTCGATCACAGTTTAAGCTATGCTTGACGCGGTTGGTCCGTGGATGGGTGACCATCTTTGTCATAACGAGTTCCTCCGTGTTTCAGAAGGCACGTTAAATTGTGGGTCCCGGCTGTTATTCCTACATCTTTGACAGTCGTTACAGATAGTCAGAAGCTGAAAAATATCTGACAGCCAGTCTAACCAAGGGGTATCGTGTTGCCCAGGTAACTGGGTTGAGGAGGTCAGATAGGCAGTCGCTCCTTGTAAAACACTGGTACTTAGCTGAAACCGGTTGGACTGGTAGCCGACCCCAACATAGATGGGAAAAGGATAGGCCGATGATGGAGTGACAATATTCTAAGTAATTGTACCAGCAATATCAGTGGTCAAAATGGGACATTGTTTCTAGTCATAAAGGCAACGTTTGGAGGTGTTCAATGTTGACATAAAGAGAATGGGCAGTGGCATCCTCTTCTGTGCCAGCAACTACAAACTGTTTGTCAACATCAACACCTTGTTCTGAACTTGTTTTGATTGCGGACACATCATGTGTGGCACTCAAAAGCATAACGAACCATTTACCTGAATTACGACTAGGTAAAGAAAAACAATGACAGAATTGTAAAACCCATGTTTGGATTCGGTTCCAAAAAAATACATGAAATGTCATTCCATTAGAAATCATAACAAACCGCCATTATGAAGAACACTCATCCGCCAGGCAATTTTAATCAAAAATAACCGGAACCTTTTTGTATGAAAAATCCAATGCATATTTTTAAACGGTTCTGTTTAAAGCAAATCAGTTTTACCGCGTCACTCCAAAATTCACGCTTCCCGAAAGACAAAAGCCGCGTTAAGTTGACACCCATTGACACACATTTTAATCAACAATTCAAAAGTCCGGTTCGCAATTCGCCTGGAGCGTAATAGCCGCGTGTGTTGCGGCCTGTTGGGGAAATGAAAATCACCGGCGCACATCCTTTCGTCGCGCGACGTTAAATTGGAAAAGCAACACCTGTGCCCATCTGTTCCCAAGCACTTCCCCTTCATCTGCGGGTTCTATTGACGTTTGCAACTTTAAAATTTGGGAACGCTCGTTTGTCTGTTTGTAAATGTATCTGTGATTTATGATGCGCTTCTTGTTTAAGGATTCTAGTATGATATTAAGCTAAAAATTATATGCTTGAGTTGGATCATTAACTTGTTATATAAATGGTTTTGTGGAAACGGTTGAATACTTAAATATTTATGTATGTAAGAAAGTTTATTATATTATTTTAGTTATGACATTTGACGCGTTTGAAATAGTCTAAAAGGAAGCTAAAAATCTAAAAACGAAAAAAAATGTTCACATTTAAGTATACAGTTTAATGACCAACTGACAATCATGGCATAACAAAACGAAATCAACAAACGTCCTAATAGAAAACATGCACCTACCTTTAAATCTAAATCACATTCACCATGATAACAACCCGCAAAATTGTTAGATGAGCAATTTCCATATTTGTTTTCGTAAATCAATAATTTGCAACAACACAAATATTTACTCAACAATATATTTGATTTGGTTTCTACATGAGTATCGGATGTTGGTTCAATGGAAAGGGGACATGTATGACTGTAGGTAGGTATTACGAGGTAGATACGTATTATCGAGCGGGTTGGTTTCAACGCACTTTCAGAGTTCCGAATTAATTAATCCGGATTTAGCCTTCCCTCACAGCAACATGAGATAAAATGAAGCAGTGTGTTCATACTTAGATCGAAATGTCGTAAGCACCATGTAATTTTCAACGATGTTAGCCTTCTTACTTAATTAATGAAAGTGTGGTTAAAAGCTGGGTTTTCTATGCGTCTCGTATCTGCACGGAGCAAATATATTATATGAAAAACGGGTGGGTGTTTCGGCTTAGGGTGGTAGTGCATGAGATATAATATTAAGCCCCCTTGTCGTTAGTAAACAACCTACTTAGAGGGTTATTATTCCAATTTATATTAGTTGGCAAACTATAATACTCATTTTGGAGATCCTGGTTAGGCCAAGTACCAATATGAAGCGTTGCAATACGTTCGGTTTTATTTCGGTTGTGTTAGTTAACTTATATAGGTACTTAATTGTTTTCTTATATACTTAAAAGTTTGGACAATTAATTTGAAGGAGAATAACGGTTTTCAGATAAAAAAAGAAAGTCTAATATGAAAAAATATATATCGAAATGTGCGTATTACCCGTTACAGAAGAAGTCTAAACTGGATATTTAGCTAGTTAGAAACACCAATCTGCTCTCCATTACTCACGTAGGTAACGGATCGGACTAAAAATAACCAAGTTTAAACAAGAGTGGGCTGGTCACGTGATTGTCACCCACTAGACTGCAGGATGGATTTCGCCATCGAGATCGTCCCCATAGAAGGTGGTCACAATCAAGTTAGATATGCGGGGCATACAATGCGAGTTATTTAAAACAAATAGGGTAGTCTGGAAGAAGAAGGCCTTGGTTCAGAAGCGGGATCTCAGACAAGCTAATTAAAAAGAAAAAATGATATTCAGATCAATATATAAAATATAAACAATATTCCTATCTCAGTATTAGGTTACATTTTCGTATCACCTCAAGTTAGTAACTAATTCCATCTACTTGAATACTCTCAATGAATACTCAAATAAACTACATTGAGACACTGCAATAAACTGGTTCACATAAAGAACACATACTGTTAACATAGCGATGATAGTAATCAATTTGAAATCGACCGTGCAGCGCCGAGTCGGGCTCGTTTCACATATTGAACCTCACCATTTCATGTCAATAGGGCTTTTGTATGGTAACCGCATAGTGGTCTAGGCAAAGGTGGTCTGAGCAATTAGCAGATAGCATTGCCTCTATCTCTATTTGGAGACACACGGTACTCAAGGATGTAAGACTTATGAAAAGGTATGCAAAAAATTAAGATACAACGAGTGTCGCTCATATTTACTCGGTCATAATGTCACGTTTATGTCTGTAACTCGATAAAAAATCGATCAAGTGCGAGTTAGGCCCAAAGTATAATTGTATAACTCTGATTGTAATGCATTTACTGTTATAGAGGCAACTAAAGTACATCTGAAAATTCCAGTTGGCTAGTCGAAATTTCTTAATATGTTTTAGTTCTACAAAATTCCACACAAAACTGTCATCAGAACATTTTTTTTACGAGAGAGCTGTTTTTTGGATAGACGATTGGTTTTTCGTAATCGCGTTAGAAGGAGATGGTTCAACAAAAACTGTATATGTAATAATAATCACAAAAATTTACTAAGGAATAAAAAATATTTTCTTTCGAAGACGGATGAAGATATTTCTTAGCTCCAATTGTAATTCGAAAACAATGACTTTTAGATACAGTATAATTTATTCATCTACAGCCATTGTAGTCACAGCCTTATCTTGTTTGGTTAGATTTAATTATTCAGATTACGTTAAGCAGATCTAAATAGCTTTGTTCTGTTGTATTAGGTAACACTAGACTAATGAGCAACCAAATCTTTTGTGTAGCTGTAATTCGACAGATTAGTCAATACAGATAAAGACGAAGGTTGAAATCTTGAATTTGGGGCGGCCTCGCTTATGTAGCACGTTAGGGAGGTTCGCCAAAGAGCGCGTTGAGTTTTTCTACATGAACATGCGTCAGACGTCACTTTATGACGACGGTATGCATGGTCAGGGCAAGCAGCAACAGCATTCTACGTTTGAAAGCACAAGTGTTACTAATTTACGTAATTCCATTTTACTTGTACTTAATTTAATGTAAATAAAAAGTTTACTCGTGTATAATTCTCGGGGTAAAAATTTAATGAATTGAAACTACGCCGAGTGGCTGACGCGAAGATATAGTAGACTTTCTCGACGATAAGTAAAATGTAGCATGATTTAGCCTAAGCTAGAGCTGTGAAATTGTTAACGATTAAACTGCACTACTCCGGCAAACATCTAGTTACTAAATCTTCCTGTCAAATCGATTACGCTCAGGTACATCTTTTTAGAAGAAAACATGTACTTTAACATTAAAGCTTCAATAGAGATAATTTCACTTTCTAAATTTTAATAATTTGTGGTCAGCTGTCCGAACGAGGTGCACGTAACAGCATAATGCTTATAACACGCTTGAAGCCCTTAACTAATAGCTGGCTCTCAGTGATATCAAACGGTACGGCTGAATAAACCCATGCCAAGTTATAGCTGTACCAAGCAAACAGATGCACCTATATTACGCATAGAAGTGTAATTACAGAAATAGTAAGAGGAATAAATTCGCACTGATATTGAATAAAATATGAAATTTTACCATATTTAAAAAAAAAATTAATTGTGGTATTATTAATGAAAAAAAGATTTATTGAATAATACTTTACTCGCATGTATTACTTATAGTATGTTATTATTCACAAACATTCTAATATGTGATTAGAATCCATCAATCAATGATTAGCTCCAGTACCCACCTAGCTCAGACTAAGGATCACACAAACTCTCCTACGCGGGGACCAATCCGATTTTCGAGCACGATGAATTTGACTAAGTGACCTATACCACTCGACCCACTCGGCTGCCCGTGCAGGCATGGTCGGATGAAAAATATTTTTATAATAACAATTTCATGCAGCAAATGTATTAAAAACTAATAAGCCTAATTAAAAAGTAAAATAATTAATTAATCCTTTCCACCTAATGTTGGCTCAACCAGAAAACCCTCGAAATGGCATGAAAACCTACATTTTTCAAACAGGACGATCCACCCAGTAAAGAGCAATAAAATGATTTCGTCGTTTAAAAATCCGAACATCACAAAAAAAGCTTCGATATTTGATAAATATGGCTCTGATGGAATATAAATTAAATAAGTCGTAGGATCTCCTTGCTGAGATTTTTATTGATGGCCGTAATTTATTTGAACGGCACCCGCAGTGTGCTTCGGGAGAAATATGAAAGGCATTACAGCAAAAAGGCCTCTCCAAATTTATGAGCATCTCTTTCGTTGTTTGATAACGTTCGAGTTTTCGTGGTGAGAGAGAGTTTGATTTTAAAACAGCTTGCTGCTTTAATACTTTCCTTTTTTGAGCAATAAGTTTGCCGAGTTAATTCCCTACAGTAAACGTACCTTTATGTTTCTGTTACGTTACTGTAACCATGGTAGCATACACATCGAACAAAAATAATTATTATTCAGTAACAAATTATCCACAACTGCTGTAAGGCATGAAATGTAGGTACTTCTTGTGAGACAACCTCCAATAGCATCCTCATCCCAATAGAGGAATTTCTAGTTTAAAAATTAACTTCACCATAAACAATTGCAGTGAGGCGTTATCAAACTTTCAGCGTCAGCAAGCAATAAATTATACTCGAATGATTCAAAGTTAGAACGCTCGATGTCAAAACATTCTCGATTGGCTTAAAGGAAGAAATAAGGGCAAACAAACCAGTTACAGAAATGGAATTTCTATAAACACTATCTTTTATCGAATAACTCACATGATTGTATTGAATTGACATGTCAAAGTCACGTGACACGTCATAAAAACTGTCAATTCCTTATATTTTCGCTATACAGTCAGTGTTATCGGCTGTAAAACACCAAGCAGTATTTAACTCTTATATTTAATATCAACAAGTTTCTTGGCTCGGAGTATTTACTGCAGCTAACTGTTATCGATTAGTTTAGTGCACCTTCTGGCGAACTGTTAACTAAACTATAAGTTACGAACGCTGTTAAACACCAATAATTGCTTCGTGAGACCTGTGTGCTATGCAGGTGTGTATGAAGTCAAGTAAAGTTTATGTACCCAGTACTAAAGAGGTGTAAGGTGTGCTTTACGTTTGTATGTTTAAGTTTTCTTTTAAAATAAAATTCTTTTCCTTTGTCGTCTGGATCAAATTCATTGCTAATGTTCTAGAATTAAGTGCACGTACACTTTGGTCGTGTGTATGCGTGTATATGTAATGAATACTAAAACACTTGGCATATTAATAATCAAGTTCCTTCGGATTATAAAGGTTCACCACATTACAACAGTGTTCAAAAAACACACACTAATAATAACCTAATTGGAACTCTTACACCAACAAGCAATCCAAGACTCGAGGCGGCGAAAATAAAAAAAATCTTCACATTTTTACTCGGCCAACGAAAGCGTACCGGTACAGCGCGACTGGGGCAAAACGCTACATATATTTTTGTAATTAATTTCCCAGGTGTGTTGTAAACAACTGCAGAGAACCCTATTCCGTGTTTATGCTTCTTCCCGGCCACTTTTATGAACATATTAAGCTGTCGAACAAGGAATTCTTTGGTTTGCACGCATGGATGGGGATTACAACATGAATGATTGATTTTATTGTGCACATGTCTAAATTGATGGCTTGAAAGGAACATAACGGATTACTATTACATGTTTTCTAGTACCATATCTAATTTATGAAAACCATTTTTGTTTAAAATAAACGACTCACGGATAATTTAATACTTTTGTTGCGGAGTTTCACAAATTAATATTCAAGTGACATGCAAAAAGACCAGCATTCGTTCACAAACACCTATCTTACGCGGGGATTGAACCCACCACACATCGCACACAATGGGTTTGTCGTTGTAACCTCGACCACTCGGCTGTTTATGTAGAAAAAGCACGACTTTCCATCCGTTATAGATCATTCTGTCAATTTTTCAATACAATGCTTCTGAAAAGTCAGTCGTAGAACTAGATAACTCCAAAATCCAGTAATTTTCACCGAGCATTAAATCAACGTATTTTATTTTAGTCCAACACTACTTACACAACGGACGCCATGTTGTCCAAACCCAAGCATCCAAACAAACTTATTTTAATTTGTATCATGTGAGTTTTCCAGCGAAATCCCTTCCGTACCCTTCCTTTTTCGCTGTCTAATGAGCGAGAATAAAGGACGTGAGAGATTAATGTCCTGCAGTCTACGGAAAAGAAATAAAACAAAAATCTAGCCTCCATACAATTAACTTAGAGGAAAGTGCATTACATGTTGGAAGGCACGCGAGCACGACATAGTTCGCAGAACTTGTTTCTGAATAAAAGTTGGCGAACTGAAGTCTGGACTTCATAGTGAGGGCGCTCGAATAACATGTGCTGTATAAACTGTTTAATGTGGGGCAAATACGTTCGAGTTCTGTATAGACGTTTCTATTAGAAATGTTAATTAATTTGTAGAGAAACTCGAAACCGTTTTTAGTTGCCTGAAATCTCATTCCGTCTTTGCCAGCTATGAGTAAGAATGTAAAGAAAACAACTTAAAGTTAAGGTTTGTTTCAGTATTTAAAGATTATTACTATAATTTCGAATCGATGAATGGATTTGCGCAAGATGGCTGTAGGAGCTGGATGCGAGCAGCCGTAGATAGGTCTCGATGACGTGCAATTGGGGAGGCCTATGTCCAGCAGTGGACAAATATGGCCTGATGATGATGAATAGAATAAACTACTACAGTGTAAAAACAAAAGCATGACAAGTAATCACAACAGCGGAAATCCAGTGAAGACAAATGGATAAAAATACCTTTAATAATTTACTTCAATTGCGTAATACGCCCTATAATTCATAGCTAGGTATATTATAAATGGCGATGGAGTTCCAAGTACTCTCAGCTAGCTAGCTGGATTCATGTCTGTGAATACTTAAATACCATCCAACGCTAACGAGCACCAATGAATGTCGACTGATTCCGGCTGCATTCTGCAAAGCGTACAGATATTTTGACATCCATGGATTAAAAGGGAAATGTCAGAATAATTATAATATATAGGGGTACCTTCAGAAGTGGCATGGTACCTTAATCTTGATTTTGAAGTTTATCCGTTCCATCTCGAAAAAGCGACTTTTTTTCAGATGCAACAAAACATTGTTACCTTAAACGCAGTATAAAAAAATTGATTTGGATTTGAGGGGTTATTAAATTTCATGTTGGTTATTGTAAGCAATTGGGCTAATAATTTCATATTCACAATTCAGAATTCAAATTACCTTTTTACATAAATCCGGAAATAAAACTCTTCTTAATTAACTCAACATTTGCTCTTGTAAAAAGTTAAGTAGATGCCATAAATTCTATTTTCTTCTAGATTTATAAGAAATAAAACGGGAACTCACGAGAAGTACCGAAAACTTTTTTGAGGAGTTCGCAACTTCAGCATTAGAAAGGAAATTATTGTGGCCCAGAGGTATAATAACCGAAGTTTTGCCGAGCCGCTTTGCCCGAAATCTGCAACTTTTTAAAGTACACCGAGTGTTTTAACACTAGTGTTATGTCACATTATCTTTATTACACAGAGCCGTTTGCTTTCTGGTATACTATACATTGTTCGTTTGAATTACTGGGCACGTCACGGTATAAAAATTTCCTGTTTTTTTTTAAATAGCTTTTATTGGAATTTTCAATATATTGTGGTACATAAATATGTTAACGTATTGAATGGCACTTCAAGTTCATGTTGTATAATGTTCTAAACATGTTTATAGGGAGACTAAAACCTATTTTTTATTACACCATATGTTTTAAACAAGATAAACTTTAACGTATTCACAAAAAAAAACTCAGTATGAAATAATGCTAAAATATAACAATTTCAGTTTCAATTCGCACAAAACTTTTCCATACATTTTCAAAATAAAGCTTACAGCTACAGACACGTCAAAGCGTTCACGGACAAACAGCATATAGAAACATACTAATGTACATTACACATGTAGTATGACACTCACAAAAGAACGCAGTACTGGAGTAAAAGCTTTATGTTCCCCACTGCGTATGAAAACATACTTAATATCATTTTCATTTAGAGTGGAGGAAATCTGTTCATGACTATAAGTATGGAAACTATTGAATATTTATAAAATGGCTGTAAGATTAAAATGTGTTAGGAATGTTTCATCTTTACAGCGAAGGCAGAGTAGAAATTTTTTTTATAGTTTTTTTTTAATTATCTTTAGAATTATTAATGCAACTAGATTGCCCAACTAAGTTTAGGACCCAATTGATGTACTTAATCGTGAGCTGACGCGACGGGGCCGCGAGCTGACGAGCGAGCGATTGTTTTTTTTTTAAATTTAAATGGAAAGTCAAGCGAGACTAGTCTATTATTAAAACAATAATCGTTTTGTCTAGATAAAATACCTCTACAAAAAATACAAAAGCCCTACGTGAAACGATATGCACGATAACATCAAAATATACACAACACAGTACACGCGTATAATCGTTCGTTTGTACACAAACGCATTACAAGGATACCTACAATTTATTGCAGACAATGTTAGCCGCAGACTACACTAATTACCTTGCACACATGCTCCTCACTAGCCGGCTAAAGGCGGCTAAGGGCGGCCTAATTGACATCGCGATGGATGTCACTTAGCAACGATTCCATACTCTCACAACGAAATACGTTTATTAGATTCGAATGTAAATGGATTAATTATTGCAGTTTTCGGATTTCTTTTGACTGTCTGCGGTGTATTTTTGTCTGGCTTTTAGACGCCTTTGATATGTAAAGTGCTCGTAATAAATGATATGTCTCTGTTTTACGTCTAATGGACGCGTTACGGTAAAGGTAAATGTACTTATAAAATGTTGTGTCTCTTTTATGTTGGAGACATTGAAAGTTAAATTTTGTGTATTACAAGGTTTTACTCTCGGTTTTGCCTGCATTTAGGTCGGTTAGAGTAACTTTATCATTATAGAGTAACGTATTCTTTTAAGGGCTTCGAAATTAACGGGTCAAAATGGAAATCCTCTCTCCGACTGTATGCCCGTCTGTCATCAAACCTTGACATCGGTTGTAAATAGATTTGGTGACCAATTTTGCAAACAAATTGGTTTGTTTATGTATTATTTGAGAACTCTCAGTGTCACGAGTCTGACTTTAACGATAATTTTTAAAGTACACACTATTTTCATAGCAATTTTTATCACAGACGGTTAAGCAGTTTAGCAGCGAAATTTTTATAATCAAACTCACATTCTCATATGTAAATTAAGATGAGAATTTTGTAATATTCATTTGTTTACTTCAAAGTAACCACTCTACTATTACTATCTCGCATTCTTAATAAGTAATAAACTAATTTAGCATAACTTTACTTGTTCGAAATAGTTTAACCAGACATTCAGAACTCCTTGTAAGACAGACAAAGTGTCTGAAATTTGTTGAAGATACTCCAACTCAAACTGAAGTGTATTACAGCCATCATACAATAGAAACTACTTACAAACAATAAATTCCTTTCTCGCGATATTAAATCATGACACTGCATCGCAATATATCAAAAGAAAAAACAAACTAGAACGAGAAGACTATTATCCTTTTCACCATAGAACGAAACGATAGCGCGATATTTATCTTAATAATCGTAAGTACAGAAGCTATATATTAGAACGTTATCAGTAGATGGAGCGAACGATTGTTTTCCGGATGTAACAGACATGACGTTAAAATAAATAAAGCTGTGTACAGCACTCGATTTCCTATATTCCGCCGCTTCCGTTCCAGTTTTCTACAAAAGATATTTTCTCGCCTCACAGCCAGCTTATCAAAACCTGGAAATAATGATTTACTTGAAGCGTTTGCTTTGTTGAAATATTTATGATCTCTATTTGTTTGTTTCGTCGGAGATCTAGAGATAAATATTAAGGTTTTAAGAAATATTTTCGTGCACATTTTATGGTTTTGGAATGCAGAATTATCGAAGTTTCATGTTTATATTGTTTCGCATTGCATCATTTCGGAAGAGACGTTTTTTTCGGCCTTAAAAAAATCTCTTTTGGGCTACTTTAAACTTTACTGAAGACAATTAATATTTACTTAAACTAAATTGGCCATCAAATAAAGATACAGAATCCACACATTTCAAGTAAGTATTAAGGATTTAAGAAATATTTTTGTTTTTAGACTTTTTTGATAAAAATGGAGAATTATGGAAGTCGCATATCTATTGCATGGCAAGGCAAGCATGGCATCATTTCGTGAAGTCGTTTTTTTCGGCTAAAATAAATACTTCTTTGAGTTATTTTAAAAGGTAACTGAAGACAACCAAAATTCTTTTAAACGAAATTTTTCATCAAATAACAATACAGAATTCATATATTTCCATGTCATTACATCTAAGCTTTATACAATAATCTGTATAACTTTAAAATGGGAACACCAGTTAGGCACTTAGGTATCGACTTCCAATAGTTTGTGTCTATTTGGCCGAACTTAGTGACATTAAAGTTAGTACAAACAAGAAATGGGTCGGGAACAGCCCGCATCCGAAGTTGGCCAAATTACAACTGAGTAAGAACTTTGATACACAAGTTAAGTCACAGTTATATTAAGGGTGTTAAGTACATCTTCACACATGTCTGAATTACTTAAGCGTTATTTATGCGAAAATGTAATTTAGTTTTACGAGTCTTGCTAAATAGTGTCAAGTGTTTTCGTTACTTTGGTAACAACTTGAGAACATAGTATGCAAGTGGGTACGTAACGCGATAATAAGTTCTACTGTTTTTCAGTGTTTCAAACCAAAGCGTGAAACTCGAAAGAGTATGTTTTCCATTTTTGATGTATAAGTATCTAGAAAACCTAAAGTGGAGTTCAAGACTACAGGAAAACATAAAACAATTAATTTTTATGGCATGTCAAGAAACCCCATTACAGGTTAGCCTAGCGTAGAAGATTGAAATGTCTTAAGTAATGGGAAAAGAACAAAACAGAGAAGGATGAACCGGTATATATCGCACAAAAAGGTGTAAGAAATTAAAATCGATTGGATGACAAATAAATAAGTGTGTTTCGTATAGCGTAATAGCATTCTGATTTTTTTCGGCACGAAACCTTAAAAAGAGCATACGTCTTATATTTTTAACAGTTTTCTTAAAAGTTTACTTTTTGGGAAATTAAAAAATAGAAAAGAAAGCAAGCCTCCCATTTCATATATAATCAAAACGAATTACAGTTCATCGAGTGTTGTATTGATGAACTGAAGAACTCTATCAAAAAATACATCTCAGGATATAAAAAAGAAATCCACATATCCTCACAACAAATAGTATCACAGTACTACAATGTTGTTTGTATGTGGGGAACGATTCGATGTGACTTCCGAGGCGGCCAATAACGAACCCAAGTGGTGTTTGTGTAATGCACTTGCCTCGGCCACTGCTAGTGGAACTTTTTACATAAATTACTGTAAATTTATTGGTGCGGGTAGCGTTATTAAACGTTGGAAGCTTGTTGTGTTTTCTTGTATTGAATCATGTAGTTTGTGTGAGGTTTTTGTAATAGCGTGATTTGGATATAGGTTTGGTTTTCAGATAGTAAAGAGGAGACCGTGTTCTTTTTTCTTAATTTGAATGATTATCGCACATGATAAAGCCGCGTGGATACTTTTAGGCAAAATATATAATGGGATTTTCTTAGTCACTAGATAAGCTGATGAAGATTTTCCTTTTATGGACGTGGGTAACATTTTGAAGACAAAAACTTGGCTATGAAAAGTTACCCTTTGGAATCTAATCTCATAGCAAATATGCTAAGGCTTAAATCTGGACAACCATATGCTAAAACTGACCAACTTCAATCCTTAACAACTAATCTGACCTTAAAGTTATAAGTCCACATAAGGCACATGAAACTTCTTGCCGATACACATGTTACTCGGTCGTGTTTGCTGCGGTCAGCATGTCAGAAACTAATTCAATTTCACTGTTGTCAAAAATGCATTTTTGTAGAGTCGAGCCCCGCTAGCAACAGACACGCACCTGTGAACTGATTGCGTGATGTGAAAATCCGGTTTACCTGAAAGTTATCGTGGATGGTACTCCGTTTTAAAATAGAAACGAGTTTTTTTTATTCATAAATATCTTCTTTATTCTTGTTTGTGAATAAAAGGCATTTGCACAGTGTGACGATATTGAGTAACCATTTTTTTTCTGTAATTAGAAGATTGAAACTTGATTGTTCTTGAAAACAATGGTTTAAAATAATTTTACAAATAAATGGTTAAAAATCTACCCTCCTTAAATTTTACTTTATATTCGACAGGTACGTTCTCCAAAATATTTTCATTTTTAAAACTGCATTTATTCCTATAGACGCTATGACCTAGAATCCACATTGTGGCTCCCCATGACGACCAGAAGGACCACAGTGTGCTAAGCTAGCAATTACTCACAGTTAATGTACGACGATGTTTAGCCGGTAATCCTAACGCATGCGCCTCGTGATGCCGAGGTGTTTGAATTTTATTTTATAGGATAGGTTTTTGTTTACTTGGGTTTTATTAAGTCTGCTTTTTATTTGTTGTTCTAGTTGACACGTGTCCTATTTTATTTTGAAACGGCTCTCCCACTATATATTTAATCTTTGTGTACCAGGTTCAATAACATTCAAGTCATATGCACAAAGACACCCAGACTCGGAACAAGCGACTGTGCGCATAATAGATCTGGCGTGGTGACCATTGCCTTAGTTTTTTTTTTAGGTTTAGAGTATTAATGATCACACTTAATGTAGCTTTCTACTGTACATAGTTTTTTTCAAAAACAGATCAGTATTTTCTGTGATCGCTCCTAAAACGCAAAAACTCACAAATTTTACCTCTTTCAAAATATTTCGTAATTTATTCTAACTAATAGTTGTTTATTTTGCCCATAAGAATATACATTTTCAAGAAAGCCTTTTACTCCCCAAACATTGTACCCACAGCCAAAACAATGAAACAGTTTCAATACACTTACCTATTACCAAGACAATACGAATACACTATACCTATGTACATTATAGGTAAGGCATTGTACAGATCTTAGCTATCCAGAATCAATTGCTTAATATAGCTATTGAAGCCTGATGCTTGCCATAGATACGGAATCGGAACCGGTAACAAGGTATAATGGCTTAGTCGATGTCTTAGACGTGACCGCTTTAATGCTCTATACTTAGCTGTTCAAGTGAATATTTGGATATAGGGAATTGAAATGGAAGTTCTATTTGTTTATACCTAGCTTTGGAAGGAATTCCGAAGATAAAACGAGGAAGTGAAATTTTGGCTCTTTTTTCTTTTGATCATTTGAACTCTTAGTGTCGGGAGCAAAACTTGCACTTTACCGGTATACTTTCATTATAAGCACAGATGGATTAATTGGAAAAAATATCTATAAAAATTAATCTCAAAGTACTGCTGGTTAAACAAAATAATTAAATAACAGTGTTATTATCCCTATTTTACTAAAATCTGTTGTAATAAGCGTAGAATCAAGTTAACTCCAAAGAAGACTTAGATCGAACGATGTTTTGTAAAGTTCATTAAATATTAACAAAAGCAAATCCGTTCAAGTATAAAATATTAGCAGTTCACGGTTATCATTGATATTATATGCCAGCTACATAAAGCAAACATCCCTTTGCTATCCTTTATGCATGCTACTGAAATGACCACAAAATCTAGTGAATAATTAATGAGATTAAAATGGAGATGCGTGCGGATGACGTTGACGTCCGTCCGACATTCTCGTGTCAGTCCAATCCGTGACACGAATAAGTGTTGTGTAAATGTGTTAACATTTTTCATGAATTTGTAAAATGACAAAAAATATTTTATGTTCAGTTTCATCGTTATATTTTACCCTAAAAGATGACGTCAAAAAATACAAAAATATCGAAATATCGGGAAAAAATGTTCTATATTTTTTATACAGGCAAATGAAACCAGCGGAGTAGATGTTGTAACTGACAATTATGTATTTAAGCATCGGTTAAAATCTGCAAGTATTTTAGGACAGCCCATTATGTATTAGTAAAAATTTAAACCAACTAATTTAAGTGCTGATTATCTGTTTCATTTCACCAGTCTCTTTCATCTATACAAGAAAGGCCCATTAGTCGTCAACGATGAGGTAAGGTGGGTTGGTGGATTAAAGATATATACTTAGTTAGATAACAACAAAGTCACAAATAAATCTAGGTCGCAATCTTAATTTGGCCCAAAAATATCTAGGATCAATAGAATCAGATTAGGAGACGTATTTACCGATATTTGTTCCTGTCCGAGTTGATTGCGATTGACGACAGTGAGATATTATCCTTTCTTCTTAAATTATATTATCAATTACTTTCGGTTCAATGGGCCGTGATTGTTATCTTTTATACTGTTCTGAAGGTTATCCTGCTCTTGTAGAAGCGGGATAGAGCTATACAAGATGTAGAGTGGCATCTCTCTTTAACACCTGCAACGGTACGAAAATAGTATAGTGAGAGTTGTTGGTAGGTCCCTTGACGAAGTGAAACAGACGTTGTAAATATACGGCCTATATCCAGCCTTTGTTGCTTTAGTCCATTTCCATTCAAAGTTAAATTGTATCAAGGCTTCGTTAACGATAGCTATTATTAAAGAATACATAAATAGACGATCCTAAAGCTATTTTAAGATCGCGTGAAACGATTTTCTTGTGAGAAAATTAATTTGCAGCGTTATCAAATATTCTAAACGAAAACGTAACTAGCTTTGTGAATTAAGCTAATTGAAATAGGGCTCTTTTTATATAGAGTACAATAAAGTTTTGAGTAAAGAGGATTCCGTTCTATTTAACTCAATTTATTTTGTTACAAGTTGCAAATTAATGCTATAAAAGTAGACACTTTCAAACTGTAGGACTTGTAGATGAATAATGTTACGTTTCTTTTATAATTACTATGAAAATGAAATGAACTGCAACAGCTATTTTTTTGTATTTTTTTTATTTTATTTTCTTGATTTAACTCTCTGTATCAGTGTAACCTACGAATTTCAAAATAAATAAATAAAGTCATCAGTAATGTGTCGAAACTAAATTTTGACGACCTCCGTGGTCGAGTGGCGTACGCACCGGTTTCAAGGTGTCGCTAGCTCTGAGGTCCCGGGTTCGATCCCCGGCCGGGTCAATGTAAAAATTCACATTTCTACATTGTCTCGGGTCTGGGTGTTTGTGGTACCTTCGTTGTATCTGAATTCCATAACACAAGTGCTTCAGCAACTTACTTTGGGTTCAGAGCAATGTATGTGATGTTGTCCGCATTTATTTATATTTTTATATTTTAAATGTAATGTGAATACACAACTAGTTTTCCATTCGTAACTAAGCGTATCCTCTCAAGAGTATCGTAGTGTACGTATCACAATACTTTACATAGGAGACGTAAACCTTATATGAATAATCAATATATAATAAACTGTGGACATGTTTTAGTAGAATAAGTTTAAAGTATCTTGTATCCAGTCTGTAAAATATTAGTCTATGGCAACAGAGACTATTCTGATATACATCTTAGTCAAAGTCAAAGTCCAGTAAAGAGTGATCTTTTGTATATTTGACGTGTAAACAAATTGATTTCCTAATAGATTGACCAACTATAATCCCTAAAGTTAGACATGACAATTATGACAGATACGACATAATATTTAGTCCACATCAATAATTCAAACAGATTATGACATCTAAATTAAATCTGGAACAAATATGGATTGATTGATTGGTAGTGATTGTGCAATCATTGTGACCAATCAGCCGTTCAGGTGATTATCATTCATGGAACACATAATTTTGCGGTTGATATTGCATGGGCCGACATTCAGCGACACATTAATCGCTAGATTACCGAACCAAATGATATTTGATTAGCCGTCATGGAGGATTACAACGGAATCTGGTTGTTATGATAGTGTATGTCATGGCTTTGTTTAAACATTTCTACTTGTTCGATGTGTTGTTCAATTCGTGAGCGTTGATGCTGCGATATGAATATGTTACTGATATTCTATTGTTTTTTTTTTTCATTCTTGTGTGTGTAGTTTTATTATTTTGTGGGCTGTTATCGTGTATCTAGTGTTAATCTAAAATGAGATAACCTTAAGTGGTGGACAAGCAAGGGGACTCAATACACTGAGTGTTAGGTTGAAATAGGTTAACGAAAAATAAATTATTTGGGTTGACCAATAATTCTAAATCCACAAATTTATTCGGAACGCAACAAATATAACCGTAAGAACTATTGCTTAACCTCGATCTTTATTTTTATGCTATTATGTATTATTGTTAAAGCGTCAACAGCAATACCTACATCATCTAAAAAAATTTTGCTATTACGGTTCATGAGATACGGCCTTGTAACAGACGGACGGACAGACTGATAGGCAACAACACCTAAGAAAAATGAAAGCCCATTTTAACCCTTTATTTTGGCCAGACTGTTTTCAATTTGCTCTATCACTTTAAATTCTTCGCCATAACTTACTAAAATCGCATTTTTCGAATTTGTATCATCAATCACGCTTATCTTAAGTAATACCTCCTCATATTGAAAGGTAAACAGACGGTCCGTTTAAGGCAAAGCCGAAAAACAGGTTTACTTATATTTATGACTTCTATTTGTCATTTTGAGCCAGCGATTCGTCTCATCGCTGGGCACTGGCCTCCCCTTTTCTTGTTAGATCTTTATCTGTCTTCACCGGAGTAACCGACCTAAACCCTCGTCCCATTTAAGATGTCGTTCTTAACATCTTTATTTTGCTTGTATTTATATATTGAAATACTTTTAATAGATCTTTATAAAGCCTTAAAATTAAATGTTGATGTTTTTTGTAGACGTTTTTTCGAAGACTTGTGTATAGGTTTATAATATAACAAAAAAATATACGGAATGATATTTATAATTACTCCAATAAACTAACAGTTAGTGATACAACTCAGTCATAATTAATTTCGAATTACGATTTTTTTTGTTCTTGAATATTCACAAAAATATCGGGTTTTAAAATCATGTGCTAAGCCTGTAGCCTCTAAGATCAAATAAAGATGACGATAAAGATGAGAGATTACTCACTTGAAATCATCATAATTACATCAAAAACTGCTCAATCTTTTACTAATCTGCTGACTATTTACCTAAAGAATGTGCTGTGCTCACATATTAATAAAAATAAGCATAGCATATATCCATAATTTACTAATAATTATTATTATATTATAATTTTCACTACATAAAAATACAGCCAAGCTTTGATACGACAAGATTAATGTATCTGCCATGTCTACCTTTTTTCAGAGATCCGTGATACGAATCTTCAGTACCGAGGTATGTGACATAGTGTTCGCAATTTCACTCTGCACCACTTTTGCTGTTCGTTATTTGAAGTTATGGGGATCACCTGGTACTGTTATGGAGTGTTCAGTGCCCAAAATGAGAAAGCTTACGTTCAGACTTTAGTTCTCTTGTGCAGTATTATGCGCGATGTATTTCGTTTTTTTTTCACTAAATTTATGTTGCTGAAAATGTTAGAATTTTGATGGAAATTATTTTAGTAAATTTTTAAAAATAATTGTAAACAATACCTAAGTTTATTTTTTTGCGAGAATAAATAAAAAAATATAGATGAAAAGATGGCCTCCTACTATCTTTATCAGTTTTTTTCGTATTAGCAAACATTGTGGCATTTTCAAAGACAATTTTGGAAAATAAATAATTTCATGTAATAAAATTACTATAGATCATAATTTGAAATTGAATGGTTCTATAAAGTATACAATTTTAAACGGCATGAAATAACAAAACTTTCATACCATTTATAGCTTAAAAGTTAAGTTCAAACAAAATGTAAAGCTAAATTTAAAATAACATTGTTTTCGTTTCAAATAATGTTTATTTAAATATATTTAAAAGCTTTGCAACTTTGTAGCATCGCTTTTCATTTAAACGTTGAATTTCATTAGTGTTAAAACGCTAACACTAAACATTCAATAATTAAACAAAGTAAACCACAGGCAAAGACACAAACTAAAGTTAACCTAAAGTAAAAAAAAACAACAATAATATGGTCATTTTTATTATTAAATTGTTTTATGTGGTCAGCTTCATATCTGTTCATGTTTTTACCGGTCATTTGAAAGATATTTTACACTCCTCTATTCGTCTTTTACGAATATTCATTGTAAATGTTTTTGGTAACAGGTATTTCACGGCAAAAAAAAAACTTTCAACCGCATGTCAAAATTGCGTTCCATCCTAGTGTTATATTACAGTAAATATAGATGTCAACGGGCAGTAAAAACAAACGCGCGAAATATTTCCACTATTTCGCCTCCGACTCCAATCTAAAAAACAAAACACTACACAACACACAAAAGCAATGTTTTCCGCAAAGCTCATAAAAAAACCAGTCAACAATGTTCAGGCGTTACTAGGATGTAGATTATAAAAGCAATCTTATGCAACCTCTACTACGATACTCTATACTTGCGATTGCTAGCAGTTTCTTGATTCTTTTCTAAAATTACTGGCATTGAGAGTTATTATAGAGCATAAGTGGGTGTTTTTCTAATTAATATTTCACAATAAATGCGAATTTCTAAGTGTTATAAAGAAACTTTTTGGATACGATTAGTTTATTCAAATCGTTAAAGGGAACAGTTTCACGATTCCAATAGAAGGGAACAGCTTAAGGGGTTTACCGCTTCATCTTAATACCACAGTGTGTTGTCACATTTCCTCAACTACAGTAATCTAACGTTCAGAAGTGGAGATAGGCCTCTTATCCATTGAACCTTCTATGTATGTAGTATGTCAATTTTCAGTCCATCAAACTTTAAATGCTGGACACTTGTAGCGCACAGGTGTAGCGTTTTCATATTTCTCCTTAATGTGCCATTTCTTTTACTTCCTCATATATTGTCACTTCTGACTTATTCCTCAGGTGGTCTATGTAATTTCTTTGTGTTGTTCGTCAATTTCAATTTTTAAAATAATTCAATTTAAAAATGGAAAACTCGAATTCAAACATTTGTTAGAAGTAATAAAAGTCACACTAACAAGGTGCAAGCAAAGAGTACTTGTTACCAAAACGTTTTTAACTCTAACAGGTACGTGTTGGTGTAGTTTGGTTTCGAAAGTTTACTAGCCAGTGACCTGAACCGAAACTTGCTACAAAGTTGATTGCTTTGCAACCGCACTCGACACAAGTTTGGCCCTGATTTCTACACTGCGTCTTCGGAGACCCCATTCATAACTTTGTTTGGTAAGGTTGTTAGGTTTCATTACTTTAATGCGACTTACACAACAAAACTAATTTATATACCTTAAATATTAATTTGACATTGAAACTTCTTATTCAAATGCGTAGTATAGATTATTTTTTTTCAGTGGAATTTGTAAAATGAATTTTCTTTCCACGATATAAAATAGAAAATTTTAATAATCATCTTCCTGAGTCAATAAAAAATGAATGACAGCAAGATTTCTCATTTAAAATACTTCGCGCGAAGCTTTCAGGCGTGTTAAATCGGTACCAAAGGGAGGTAAATTATTGTAAAGTCGAAAATAATCGTTTCGACGATTAATTTTTTTCGTCGGAACGAACCTTGTTACGAATAAATGGGTTAATTACATCGCTAGTCCGGGAAAGTTTGAGCTTCGAACTAAAATGGCTTATACAGGAATTAAAAACTCATTACAATTAGCGAGCAACTGCCAAGACTAATTCGTGCAGGCACGGTAACTCAAAATATTAAATCCACATTCATAACCGACTTTTTATTAATGTATCGCACCTCTGCAGCGGTACTTATGTCTCACATTTTTATGACCTGGCGTTTTCGAATTAGGTTTCAATAATTTAACCATTTTCGTGGCAAGCTGAAGAACAATTGCAATTGTAGTATTAATAATATCTTTTCTACAGAAAATTTGTGCCTGACAAACTATTTCTCGAAATATATGTCCACGGTTGATATGGACTCCACGATTAAACAATATCTAATCAGGAAATTCCTCCAAATAAGAAAAAGTACATGTCTCTATGCATGAAGCAAATAATTGCATCAGCAAAATAACATTAATATGATAATACGTACAATATCCGGATATTTTTGTGCGAAGAATTCCGGGCCACGTTAGATGTTTATTCGTTCCGGGCACTCCGGGTATTTGCATCTATATTTTGTGCACAAAATATTTTTAAGGCATTATAGCGGCCTACGAATACTCGCGAATTCCCTAATGCTGCTAATCTTATTTTAATTTATATGTAAATTCATTCTCAGCATATTATCTCTAATATTCCGGCCAAATGTTCAGAGTTCCGAAAGTTTTTTTGAGATATTTTAATATTATAGCAATCTCTCGGTTATTTCCCCTTTTATTACCTCGACTTTTATCTTTAATTTCGCAGACATGCCATAGGAACGCAATGATTACGGGGAGAATGGGGTGGGAAGGAACAGAAAGAAAAATGTATAATGAAGTCCCGTCGAACCCCACTTCCCCTTGTTTTGTTGCCATTCTTTAAATCTAATCAAGGGTTACACTTTGTAAGGATGGGGATAATGAAAAACGAAGTATCGAAGTATCCTCTATGTATAGTAGGAATGTTTACTGTGTGGCTTGACCGGTACTGATTTGATGTTTAGCTGTTTAGATACTCAAGTGTGTATGTATTGACAATTAATAGGCAAGAAAATGAGATATTCTAAGAGTACGTAATTATTTATTTCTTATTGTTTGTTTAAATAGACTACTTGCTAAGCAAATCACTCCTCAAGGACACCTGCACTAAGGAATTTAAACCTTTTATTGGCTGGGGTTTTACAAGCATTCAAGTCACATGCACATAGACACTGAATGCTTATCCTGCGCGAGGATTAAACCCACAATTTGTCGATCACAGTGGCCTGACTGACAATCATATTATTTATTCTGATCGAAAACCGTCTTAAAATTCATGACGTAATAGGTAATCGAAGCAGATATGAACATAATACGTGAAGCATAGCAAATATCTTTACACTTTACTTTAGCCGATTACGTAAACGACAATAACGAACAAAGAAGAAATTATCGCAATAACACCAACTTTTACATAAGAATTAAAATTAAATACGACAAAAAGTTCAGTAAAGTATTACAATTTTTTTACCCAAAAGTTTATTCGGGTTAATTAAGTTCTTCATGTTACGAAACTTGGGTTGTTCATTTCCTTCAGCTGTTTGTTACGTAGCAACGTTAAGGTGTTTTCTTGTGAAACGGGTATTGCAGCAATGTTCCAATAATACTCGGAAATAACGTTAAGAAATATTTTCTGTTAGGCAACATCATAAACATTCTAAACAATAAAATTTTGCAAGGAATTAAACTTTTGTTAGTTTATAAAGGCATATTTTTTAAAGGAACTCGACTTCACATTTTTTCTAATTTAAAACATCTAGAATTTTTTGTAAAATTTATATTAAGCTCTTATATCTTGCCTTCGTAACGCTTTTGTTTGCGAGTGTAAATTTAACACGTAACGGTCACATTGTGTCGACAAAGCACATACGGAGGTACAGTCGAACGCAGAGTATCTCGTAGTTAATTACCATCACTTGACACCTGGCTTCGTACCACTACCTGTTAGCTAATTGACAGTGGGACGGCCCGACAACCAAAGCCGGGAACGGATTTACCGCTGAATTTTCCTCTTGGAAAAGCATGATTTGTAACACGATTCACGTAAAACAGTGTTGCATTGTAGAATGGATAAATTTTGTTTTGTGATAGTCTGGATTGGTTGGTTAAAAATGAAGTCATATTACTATGTATATATTTGTCATTAGAGGGGTTTTTATTACATAACACTTACCTACTAATTACTCATTTATTTTGAATTGTATTGAATCATTCTGATACAAAGCATACACAGGCCATACACTGATGGCCTCATTAGGCGTTTTTCCTTTCTTTTTAGAAATAATTTCAACTATAAATAACTCTATTAACTAATCAATTAAGTATTTAACAATTTTCGTCAAAAAGATAAAAACACACAAATCTATCAACGCAGATTGAAAAATTACCTACATTATTCATTTACCTCCAAAGAAGTGTTTCTAAACCGGTGAAATTAGTATCCGATATTTACCGACACTGTTTCTTTCCAACCGGAACAAAATACAGAGCAATGGAAACACAAGAGGAGCTTTCTAATTTTACCTGCAAATAATTCCCGTTACCCATTAATAGATTTCGAAAAAGCGGAAACAAAGTCAGCCATAAAGTCTCCGCGAAATAGCCATTTAAATATCAAAATCGGCCGCAGCAAGGGTTGGGACCAAAACTTGTATAAAAATGTATAAAACTAACCATTCAAAGTGACGAGAAGTCCCACCATTCTCTTGTTTCCATTTAATTAAACTGGGAAATTCAGAGTCATGGTTGAAAACGAACCAGGATGGCTAAGCTCTTGAAAAAAGATGGTTTAGCTTTGCAAATGAGATTTAGTCTTATGCCAGTGTTGCTCTTTATATTGTCCGTAGTTAGTTCGCCAGCTTTTGTGAGCCGAGTTAAATACATTTTTGAAAGTCCGCGCTACTTTTATTTACATGTACATGCATTTGTTTAGATTTAGTGTTAAGTTGTGCAGTATTTTTGGTTGTTTTAATACATGGATTTGTAGCGTTTTAAGATCTCGTTATTTTCGTATTTTTAATAAATAAATGCGGACAACATCACATACATTGTTCTGAACCCAAAGTAAGTTGCTGAAACACTTGTGTTATGGAATTCAGATGCAACATCCAGACCCGAGACAATGTAGAAATAAGATTTTTTACATTCAGACCGGGGATTGAACCCGGGACCTCAGAGCTAGCGACACCTTGAAACCAGTGCGTACGCCAATCGACCACGAACTTGAAGCTAAATATGATTTGCTTATTTAGAGTTAGGTACTATATTATAATATTAATTCTTCAAATATATAGGAACGTATTACTTCATGCAGCAGTCCATTGTTAGTTCTGAAAATACACAGGACATAGAATTTGAATACGAAATAAAAAACCTTTACAGTAACTAAAAGTTTAACGACATGTGTCTTCACACATTTAGATCATAGAATTATTTCCGAAAAAAATCCGAGTTTTAAAAGTATACCTATATTACAAAAGGACGAAACAAAAAACACACGTAGTTTACTCCAAACTACTTATACCTAAGGGAAACAAATGCGGTGTTATGACATCGCATAGGCAATTAACCTCATTAGTCGCGCCGATAACACAAAAGTAATTAAAACAAACAAACGTAAGTAGGACATTCATAAGCATTGGTATATACCCGCGATAAAACCTCCCAGGTATGTTCACCTTAATTAAATTCAACCGCGGTGCGTGTCGCTTAGGATATTATATTCATTCGCGTAACCTAGGCATCTGAAATCAGAACAAAACTGCCTTTGCAGGGAGGGTTAAGATTAACGGGCAAGGTACAATTTTATTAGCATTTTTTCCTTTTTCCGGGGTGCCAAGCTCATTTCCTCACTTGTAATTTATTGCGGTGGCATACCGAGGCCGTGAAATTAGTGATATCAAATGGCAGTCATAACCCCCTTTCGTATTTACTTCGGGGAAATTTAATTTCGGGATTCGATTAAAATGTGATTAAGTTGAATTAAAAGATGTTTCACGTCGGTGAAATATTTTAAAGCAGATTTAATCGTCTATTCGAGGAGGCTAATCTGTGTTTAACACAAAAAGTAATTTGAGTTTTGAAAGGGTTCCTTTTTTAATATCATTTGGCTTCGGAATCAGTTTTGGTAGGACGAAAGTACACTGGGAATTCAAATTACTTCAACATGAAAAAGATAGCTACTTATTAAATTAAATGTATTACATAACTAAGCATTTCAAATTACTCTGAGTATCTATTCAATGTAATTTGAAACTCCAATATTGTGGTTGAATTTGTTATTCAAAATAAGTTGGGTATTTCTCAAAAATATTTACGAAATGGAGATAAATGTACAAATAATTATTAAAACAGTATTTTTAAATTGTGTTATCGCTGTATCATCTAAAGTTGTTGGACCATGGACATAGATCTTTCTATATTTGCGTCACTAAACACCTTTTTCTCACCTCCTAATCGATGTTAATCATTTTTTTGTTAGGGGGTATACTATCTCATCATATTGTTAGACTGTTGAGGCTGTGAAAGTGAGTTAAAACGTTAAAATCTATTGTTCCTTAAGCACAGAAATTTTACAGTTAAAGAATAATGTAGAGTGTAGTTGGCATCTTTCAAATACTCTGATGATTTGAGACATCGTCAGGGTGTGTGATTTGGAAACGTTCTTTGACAGAAAGGAGTTGAAGGATTGAACAGAGTACTGGTATTGTAAATTAAAGTAACATAATGTATTACAAAATGTTATTAGGCAGAACAGAGTGAAACAAGTATTTTTGTTCCACAAATTATCATACGTGCAGTTGAAATAAAAATTAATCCCATTTCACATGAATATATGAAAACTAATAGTCAGAAAATAATTAAATTATTGTGTTATACTTTCTGTTATACTTATTTTTGTCACCTATGAAATGTTTCGAATTGTAAAATTAATTTAATGTGTATGTTTAATTTTAGTATTCGCTATTATTTTAAACTCGAAATATTTTATAGTATGACGTAATATTTAAAGCTTTATTATAACCAACTGTTATTTGACGCAATGCGGAACAACATTACTGAAAATTGTTATTTTTAATTTATTATAATAATACTTTTTACTTAACAACTATACAGCAACAAAAATCTTACTGGAATAAAATAAATATTATTTATCTAAGAAAACGCCTCTATTTAGTTCTTCCGTTCGTCTGTCACCAGGATATATCACATGAAGCATGCAGATTGACAGTTGTTTTTTTTACTGACGTATTTCTACTGCCCCTATTACAACAGATAATAAAAAAAAATCGTTGGTTGGTTGGGTTGGTCATGATAAATTATGTATGCATTTCAATTATTTTTAATCCATTTACTTGACTGATTTTTGACAACTAATTTAAAGAAATAACTTTTATTATTATTTATGTGTATATATTATCTTCAGTTTTAAAACATTGTAGCCTCTAAAATTACATTAACAACTTTACAACTACATCAAATCTAGGACATATATATTCAGCTTAACATTTAGAAAACCTGGCACAATTTATCAGAAAACATTTCTATATAATTTATACTTGTACCCTTCAATCAAAACCGGAACCATTTGTATTTGGTTCGGGCAGCCAACTCGTGCATTACCAAAATTGCTCAGAACCAATTTTCTTTATGCGATACTCTAAGATACAGTTTGTCGGGACTTGCAAGCCACTCATATTTATCTGATTGATTTATTTTTATCGGATTCATTTTAACCGTTTAGAAATCTTGGCGAAGGTGCATGTAAAGGTTGTGTGGTCTTGTTTTATTGTATCGTGAGAGTTTTGATGATGACTTACGTCTACGTGTGTGGGTACAAGTAAGTCTAATGTGGTGTTTACGTATTGTACTTTGTTGTGTTGAAGTTATTGTTGTTTTTAACTACCTACTAACGATTTTTATACATGATCATATGAATGTTGGGTAATAAATTGGGTAACAAAAAACTGAAGTTGAATAAATAATACTTAAATTAGGATGCCTCAAATAGCTAATAATTTGACAGTTAAGATACAATTATTTATTACGAAATGGAAAAGTGTAACATCTGTACTTAAAATACTAACAGACAAAATAGCATCACTATTACGCCGAAATAAATGTACAATTTTCAATAAACGAATGCGTCCCTCGAGACCAGGTACGAACGGACATACCATCTGAACTAATAGACACATTCATAAATCTTCGGCGAAAATATGAAAAAAAACTTCCATTTTAATAAAGGAGGTTTACATCGACGTGGGCTTAATAATCTTATACCTATAGATAACGTAAGAGGAATACAATGTAAAAGAAAAAACTCTCAAACATTTTTCGCAGATGGTGGACTGAATTAACCGCAAACTTGGGCCATTATTAATTCTGTTTTCGTGTAGCCGACGGCTAATGTTTCATGGGGCTTATTATTGGGAAATTCTGTAATGATTGTTAATATAACGATCACGCCACAACATCGAACACGCGACCACGAGTAAGTAGTATAAAAGTTCAATGTACTTACTCCAGTGACTTTATTTGAGGTAATCAAATTATGAAGTCCCGTTGAAACGGTGGAAATGAAACTGGGAACTATTTTAATTATCTGAAAAGATTCGGATAAAAGGGAAACGTTTGCTGTCTATGGAAATTCGGTGGCACGTCTAATGCAATGTTTCTGGTTTTTAATGCTGAGGGATGAGAAGTAAAGGGGTGCTTGGTAGAAATTATATCTACGAGTTATGAAGAGTCGAGATTTTTTTGGATAATACTTTCTAATGAGCTTATTGTTATACAGTTCGCTTAAATCAGTTTCGGAGTACGTTATGCAACATTCAATTTCAGATTATCTTGTGTTAGTTTCAGACAGAATAATATCAAATATATCAGAAAAATGCAAGTCACTACTAACAATTTTATAACTTTCAACCACACAATAATCCAAAAATACCGCAGCTTACCTTTTTACGACTATAAAAGAATTTCCGCGAAAAAGACCCCATTTTAAAACCGTCTTAGGCCCTTATCCGGTGCTAAGGCGAGGGACCCTCTTCGAGCCGTAAACAGTTATCTAATACCCGTTGCATGTACAAAAACTGTCAAGTGTGAAGCTACATATGGAATCTACCCACACCCAGATAAGAGTACCTTCATCCTATTCATGTCTACACTACGGCCATTTTTCATGTCTTTGTTGGGCCGCAATAGGCATTAGGGTGACAGTGACGTTTACTATCCCTCTTCATAGATTTGTTTTTTTTTTTATTTTTTTTTTAAATATTGGTATCAAGATTGATACTTGCTATAGAAGGATTGTTAGTTTCGTTTTTTTATCATCTATTGTGCAGTTCAATCGTCTGTCATTTATTTTGTAGATTTTTTTTGTAAACTCTGTTTCATTTCAGTAGTATAGACATAGCTACCTTGATTAAGACCCTACTACGGGAATTGCCTCTTTCTTTTTCTTTCAAACCTCTTTGTCTTTTTGCAAATTTTGGCCGCATGTGACAAGTATAATATCTGATAAAATTATCGTACGACCTGTGCTGGACACTACCTCGACGACTAAGTCATTGTAGATCAAACTATAAACTCTTTTTCATAATCATTATATTTTAATAATCGTCGCCTGCATCCCTTAATAAGACTTATGTTATTCCATTTTTAATTCCTTACTACAGATATTTACAGTGTAGGTACTTTCACTTGATCCAAAAAAATGAGTGAAATTTTCATTAATTTCAAACAGAAAATTCTATCCATATCAATAAACATTGGTCGCTCCGCTGTCACACATCACACATTTACTGATTGGTCAAATTTGGTTCATTCACCGCGACGCCGATGTCAGGTGTACCCAAATCATTCAATCATTGTGGTTTCATTTCGGCGAATATGTTTTAAAATTTGTCAGTTAAAATTAATATTAACGTTTGCTTTTTGTTATAAACTATATTCGGTATGTTTTCACCAGAAACTCTTACTCAATATTGTAATATAAATGTTGTAATTTTTTTCTAATTATTTATAAACAAAAAGCATCTACTTTTATAGACGTAGTATATTTTCAAGATTACATAAAGAACTGCTTACTTACACAACTATTTGTAATGCAAGTACAAGACACTATTATTGTGTAACACGTCAGAAACTTCTTCCATTACTAAAACGGTTAATATTTCCCTCTCGAAACCTAAATTAGCCTTCGGGAAAAATTTAAGAAACGGTTCGAGTTTATTAAATACCTAACAGGGTGGACACCGGCGCGACGTTAAATTCATCATTAATTTCTTTCGAACTTTTAATACTTCATAAAACGTTGTGACAGCGGGGTCCCGACCAAAGTAAATAGAAGAATTATTATTAGGGGAGTCTATTTGCATATTATTTGTGTGTTTTTAATTGTTATTGTATGCTTACCTGCTTTGATAGACCCAGCTGTACTTATTCGATAAAAAAGATGTAATTTGAACCTCTTATGTAATACATAATGTATGAAAGGCTGAGTAGTTGAGGTCACCACGCCGAACCCAATGAACGCAATAGGTCGAGTTTAAAGTTTCTAACAAAGATTTTCCTTTTAATTCAGTGTTAGAGCCAAGTGAGAGTGTTAGTACTTCCTGCAAAATAAATATGATTTGAATGTAAACAACAAAGTAAGGGAAATGAATTTTATCGAGAACACGCTATGCCATCGTAAAAATACTATTACAACATACCACGCCATTAAGACGCGGTTATATCCTAAATAATAACGTTAGTTACCATACTATTCCAACGGTTTTTTCATATTTCTTAACGGTTTTCATGAATTGATAAACGAAAAAAATGATTCATTAAATATTTTTTATGGCAACAGAAATCCATCCCTAGGAACAAAATCAGTTCATCTGTCAGGGTTTGTGAGATACAACCTAGTGACGGACGGACGTACACCGTTTTAACACTTTTGGTACGAAACCCTAACAAGGTACACAAGGTTATTATTAAAACCAAGCAAATCAAACAACAATATCTTATTAAAGACATTGCATGGTAATATGTGACTAGAAACCTAACACCAGAATAGCTAACTCCACTGCATTCGACTGAATACCTATAATTACGAAAATAACAGGGTTGTAGACAACAAGCCTCCTTGAAGGCTAGAACCTATACTTTCCTGCACCTGTTGCCTAGACAGGATTTTCACCTTACTAAGTAGAGTTCGAAAAAAATGTGGGAATAATCTATACTAATATATAAGCTGAAGAGTTTGTTTGTTTGTTTGAACGCGATAATCTCAGGAACTACTGGTTCAAATTGAAAAAATCTTTTTGTGTTGAATAGACCATTCATCGAGGAAGGTTTTAGGCTATACCATCACGCTGCAACTAATACGAGCGAAGAAAAAATGATAACTTATATCTTTTAACCATGCGGACGAAGTTGCGGGCAACAGCCAGTAAAGTATATTCTTCAAAATGTTTTTGATCAATGATGATAATTTGTTAATTACTGGACCATGACTGCACGGATAGGTGTCGCAGTGTCGATCCCCGCGTAGGACAAGCATTTAGGTGATCCACGAATGCTCGGTCCGAGACTGTTTTTTTGTGCATGTTACTTAAATGTTTGTGAAACCTTCCACGAAGAAAACTCTTTCATCACTTGAAATTATAACATACCCACGGCGAATAACGCCACTTTCTAGCAAATGACTGCAAACTCACTCATGTTGCATGCCTAATGCAAGCACATTGTAGACCAACACCACACAAATAAGACCACCTCCGATTATTTATCAGCGGACCGATCTTTCTGAAGTTTTTTTTTTTAAACACGCCAAGGCAGCATTAAAGTTTCGTAGTGCATTACAAGGTAGCGTGAGTCGCGTGAACCCAAAGAACTTTTTAATGCGCTGTCATTTCGAAAATAGCTAATTTATTATGAAAATAATGTCATGTTACGATTCACGACACTTGGAATTCGGTATAAATAAGCTAGTGAAAACTAAGTCAGAAAATTTTAATAGCCTAATGATAATGTTGCTTGAGATGCAGCCTGATAACAGACGGACTAGAGTTCAACTTATAGGCATTGGGTACGGACACTTTTTGCTACTACTGAGTGAGACTGGTTGTCAGACTTTGTAGCTTCAAACTACCCGTAGAGGCCGTGACAGTAATAGGAATGAATAACAGCCGGGACCCACAATTTAGCATAGATATTACATAGGAGGTCACCCATCCACGGATCGTCCGTATCAAGCATAGATTTACCTATGCTCGACTTCAACTTGTGCAGTTGTAGCTTAGCCTTGTAGTTCAACTTCTTTTTTCGAAATCATTCGAATAAATATCATAGCAATAAATTAAGTCAAAACCTCTTTTGTACCTGCAGACTGCTTGGATGGGAGGGGTCTACCCAATGTATTTAAATAAGTTATGAAACTAAATTGATATGCATAGTTTTGCAAAGTATTTTCATACTAAAGTAGGTGCTTCGAATAAACTACAATGATTTATTCGGGTTCGTACAAATAAATATTGGCGTTACTCGTGCAAACGTAAGCCGTGTATTTAAATATCGTAAATAAATACGTTTTACACTTAATTTTGGAATTGTATGAACAAGTGTTGTTCTATGATGAAACAGTAAAAACCAGCTTTAATACTGAAATAACATTTATCAGCATTTTTTTCTTTCTTTATTTATTTCAGACATCTACTATAGTTATCTAGTTTGTTTACAACAGATTTTTCCTTTATAATTGACTGATTCAGGCTTTCCAGCTTAAGAAAGGAGGAGGTTATTAAATAGACCAGTAGTTTTGCAAATAAAAATCTGGTTAATTACGTGAATAAAGGCGAACAGCTTAAGAAACACAAAGCTACAATATCTGATTGCTTAAACTCAATGTATACTTTTTTGTTATTTGTTAGGTATTATATCGGCAATAGAAATATATTTTATGTGAAAACGTCAATGAATAAGCTCTCAACGTTTCATCATCGGCCTAGCCTTTTCCCAACTATGTTGGGGTCGGCTACCAGTCTAACCGGATTCAGCTAAGTACTAGTATTTTACAAGGAGCGACTGCCTATCTGACCTCCTCAACCCAGTTACCTGGGCAACACGATACCCCTTGGTTAGACTGGTTGTCAGACTTTTCAAGCTTCTGACTAACTGTAACGACTGTCAAAGATGTAGGAATAACAGCCGGGACCCACAATTTAATGTGCCTTCCGAAACACGGAGGAACTCGTAATGACAAAGATGGTCACCCATCTACGGACCAACCGCGTCAAGCATAGCTTAACCTGTGATCGTTTCACTTATGCGGTTATAACTTAGCCTCAAGCTCTCAACGTTTATGAGACAGAATTCAGCTTTTGAACAGACCGATGGATAGACGGACACAGCGGCCTTCGTAAAACGGTTCCTTTCTAGTTTTTCAGGCCGAAACCCTAAAAGCAATACATTCATAATGCATTACTATAACTTTCAAATGAATTATTGGAATTGAAATAACTGCGGAACGTCACAACGCAAGTAATCGAATTAACTTAATTACCTACATCGCAGTCAATTATTTTTAGCACTGATGTGTAATGACAAGCTAACTAATTACTCTACGCTAATTAACATTCAGGCACTATTTGATGTAATCCGTATATTAAATTAATACACTATCATATGTGAGTATACCTGCCCTAGAATAAAAACATTTGTTGATCAAATAGTTGTTAAAGCAAATAATTAAATTAGGCAAAAAATATATTATCCTCAGAGAGTATTAAATAATACAGTTTGCACATCCATCGCACATCTAAGTGCCGTCCTAATGTATTGAAAATAAAATATAACATTTGACCGATTTCCACCACAAAAATTGATACATGCTGTATATCTAACCTTTTATCAGGCGAAATAAGACCTTATGTCACTTGACAGAACATATTAAATTATATCGGCTCAATAGACCGGCTGCAATATTGACTACCCATCGCAGCGTTGAAGTGAAAAGATTAGCTATTTAACTCGCGATGCACCGAAGAAGATGTAGGAAATAAATTCAAGTCGCATGTGTTTCTTAGAATATTCAGAGTTAATGAATACTGCACTGCATCGGCTGAATACATTTTCATTTGCCCTTTATGCCAAAATAACATTACAAGAATCGATAACGTCGATGGAAAGCGCTCAGTGGATGGAGATGACGGGTCTATGTCACGTGATTAATCGTAAGGAAATGTCATTCCCATACATTTGAGCTTTCTTTCCTAACGGTAGTAATTGTGGAAATTGTACCAAGTTAAAGGTAATTGTGCCCTAGGCATGTAGACAAATTATTCTGCAAATGTTAATGCTGACTATTTGCATAAATCACTTCAACTGATACGTCAAAGCAACGCACTTGTCGAAAATAAATATCATTTCTGTAGACGAGAATTTCTATTAGTGTTTCTAATGCAACCTTACCTAGGTCTAAAGCTTAAGAAAAGTAGCGTTGAAGTGACAGGTGATACTGACATTTAGGTCATGCTTAATGTGGTAAACGTTCTTCCTGGCTGACACAAAAGACGATTTTAAAGCTAAATTGTGTATGTTTATTGTGTAGTTGCATATCGTACTATATTAAGTAAAGTACCCACATAAACCAACCAGTGTTATTCAATTTACAAGTACAAAGTTATTCGCATTCTAAATATGAAACAGCAAATGAACATTAAAGTCTAGACGCTATTGAAAACGATATTAAGGTGTCATGTTACACGTATAACGATATAAGGGGAGATCAAATCACTTGCCTAAAAACCCACGACGAAGGTGCACACAGATTTAAAATGTCGAGTGATTGTTATCTTTGCCTAACATATTTTCGAATAAATAGAAAAAAAACCTTTGAATTTGTGTACGTACCAGCCAACTTATTTATGCTAAGTAGGGGTTGAATATCACGAAAGAGTCAAAATAAGTTAATATTTTTTTATAAGGTTTGTGACGTTTAATAAAAATATACTTCTTCTGTGTCGAGTACCAACCGTATTGAGGCAAGTCGAAAGCATATCACAGTATTATATACTTTTATTTTTGTGTCTCTTAGGTAATTTGATCCTTGTGTCGCGGAGGCTTTAACAACATTCAAGTCACATGTACATGATATCCAGACTCAGAACAAGCGTTCGTGGGTCACAAAAATCGTCGTCATACGTATGGATTAACGACACAATTATTTTAGCGTGGTCAGCTACACCACTAGACTATCCTTGCACTCATTACATCGTTAATTATATTTGTCATTATATTCCCTCCAAATTTATACAAAGGATCTAATCGTCACTATAGCCTCAGCATTAATAGGGTTAAATTTAAACCGATTCCAAAGTATACTCTTCGTAAAAGATCAAAGCAAAAAAATCTTGAATTATCAACCATCGCAGCTACTGGTACTCATAAAACTGGGCAGAGCCACCGACGTGACTGCGATATGCTCGTGTTTAATTTTGAAACGGACGGAGAGGCGAAAGATTTTAATGAGAGATCAGGTTTTTCAATTATCCCCACTTCTTTTCACGAAGTTTTACGTCAGATTTTTATCGACTACGTACTTTTATGAGTGCTACAGCATCCAAATGCAAATAACCTCGGATAAGTAACGGTGGCCCTTTAATTTATTGGACTATTTTTAACTTGATGAGCGCGCGTTAATTTTACGAGAGCCTGATTTTTTTTTACTACGTTGCTACTATAGACAATGTAATTTATTTTCTGACTCAGTATTACGTCCACTATTTGTTATTTTATTCGAATCAGCGTAATTAACCTATGTAGTTTTATTTCTTATTAAAACACAAAATACGCTCTTGAATGTATTTATGTTTCATACGCTGTTCATATCCCTGCTTCAAATTAAAAAAAATAGAATACTACAATATTATAGTCAATAAATTTCAATACCTTATAAGCCGCTTATAAATCACACACATATAAATACATTATCAAATGTAAATGTAACGAACCTGAAGACTACTTAAATAAAATCAATTTTTCATTCACTTGAGAACGTAAGCATATCAAGTATCACTCAATACAGATGCCATTAAATAAACCAGTCAAAGGTAAATGCTGTATACGAAGAACCAAAGATATGAAAGTTAGTTGAAAACTCGGGATTATTGGATTTATTTATTTTCGTCTTTTCACCCCGAGGTCAGATAAAAGGTGCTTTTATATCGTTCTTTGCGAAGCATATTTATTTCACGTTAAATGATTCTGGCCGGGACTTCAGTACTTTTTGATGCCGAGTGATTTATCGGTGACTTCTTGACATTAATCAAAGGAATTGTATACAGGTTGTTCTAATAGTAACAGTTTTTTTGTTATTCTTTTGTGACTTGCCTTATTTCTTTGATGTAGTTAAAGTATTGGGATGGTAACATATTAGAATATATAATATATACTCTATGATGGACAAGTGGAGACAAGCACAGAAATCAGAAAGGTTTAATTATCATACTGATATTTTAACAAAGATGTAAGCCTGTTACTCTTTGAAAATGTAGCAGTCTCAAAAATAAATACAAATCTATTAGAACAGAAATAAACTTAAGTACTTCTGCATTAAAAATCGATCCTCGCATAATCTCCTAGTCGGACACTTTTTGAGTCCACTAAATCATAAAAAAGACACGTCACATCACTCAATTTTATAATTATGTAATCGTTGAAATAGAACAAACAAAGGAACTTTACTGCAAAATAGTAATATCTACAATCTCACAAAATCCTACTGAAATACAGCTTATGCAATAAATTTTATAATTGACACTACTAGAAACATCGCTCCATTCAATATTAAACTCTTTCATATCCGTTAAACCGAAGTCTGAAATAAAAAAGGTCAGACAACTGACTACTGAAACTTTTTAATACATTTTTTGTTCCGAGAACTCACGACTTGTGTAGCCGTCTATCCATCTGTCACAGGCTTTGTTTAAAAAGTACTGAATATATTATTATGAGTTTAAGTTTCAAAACAATACAAATTTCATTTGTAAGTAGAGCTTTGGAAATTGTTTTTAATTTTAGTTTATGATTATTGACGTGACGTTTATAGACAACTTGTTATGTTAACAGTCATTTTATTTTGTATTAGGAATTACAATGATAATCAGCAATAAAAACTCGTACTTTGCTTGGGATTTGTGTAGGCGATTATTTTCTTATCATTAGTGGACTAGGTTAAAAAAAAAACAATTTTATTATATATTACACAACATTCCTGATTTCAAATTCAGATCACGAACTACTTAACTACTAGGCTACATCTTCAATTTTTAGCATCCTCTCCAAAGATAATGTGACAATAAATAACAAATGAAAGCCGTTCAGATGGCATCTGTTATAGATCAATAATACCGTGACCTTATTTTGTACTGGCTATAAATAAAACTGATATATACGTAAGTACCGCTTTGTCGGACGAATGACCTCACCACTATCTCGGGATCCGGTACAACTTTTTATTTCAGGACAAAAGTTCTTTTATAACTGAGATGTCTCTTCAACTTCTGCATTTGTTTTTGGGATAAGTGTACTCTAAAAGATATTCTGAGATATCAATGTGAAATAGAAATGTATTATTTATAAAGTAAAGAATAGGCTAAGTGATTAATATTACGGTCAAGTATGTAGATATTATGCAGACTAAGGAAAACATTAAAACTATTATCCTAATGCAATCTAACACCAAATAAATGTAATAAGTAAAATGGGGAAATGATTTACTTTCATAAAAATCTAGCGCCCATAACCTAACCTTTATCAGGCCAATCTTCAATCTGATGATTACACCGATTTCTCAAAATAAAAAACTACCGATCTTAAAACAACGCACACAAACCATTCTTCAAACACCCCTCATACGAACAACATACCTACACAAACGCTAAACAGCGCCACCTACCTCTTAACACGTTTTTGCTGACTAAATAAGCCCCGTAGATACCGCGGCCCCGGCCACTTTTTGTACGAACGATAAATGACGCTTCTCGAACACGAAGCACATTGTTTGTTGACCACTGTCGTGTTTATAGCCCAGAAACGGTGCGATGCCACTAAACAAGATTTATTCACACTTTACCTCGCAACTGTACCTATTGTGAACGTTTGAGTTAAGTCAACTGTGAAGAAAACAAGTTATTAGCAACGTGTTGTACGCTCGGGATCATAAGTTCTTTTAGAAAAGTGATATATTTTAGGATTAACGATTACGAAAATTACATTACTTTTTGACAGTTTTGCAGTATTGTCACTTTTGAGTCATGATATCAGATTTCACGATTGTAGAAATAATCTTACTGATTTACGGCAAGGTAATTCCATTTTTTTGTTATATGCCTAAAGTCCTACCTAAAGTCGATCTGCTTTAGGTAAAGACTTTAATTTAACTGGCATTCATGATTATGTTTTTAACTTGACAGTGAGAGATAATCAATTGTTGAGCAAAAATCTCCAAAAATTTTAGAACTCTATTTAATTTCTTATCTTTTGTGTGATTTTTAATGAAATACAAATTGTATCCACGAAAAACGTCCTCAGGTAGACGTCGACGAATAAATTCCGAAATTAACTCTGTATTCGGAAAATGGTAGTAATTTGGTAAATCATTTCGGCCGAAGAGTTTCTCATTAACTAGAGAACGGCTTACAGTACTTCTTTTTGCTTTTGTAAATACGTTTAAAATTCCCAATATTTTAAAACCTTTTCTTAATTTACAAGGCCCTAAAGTGCTTTCCAGTGCTTCCTTGTCTCTTCACTTTACCTTTTACCAGTTTCTCGACGAAGACATAGTTTTAATTGGACTCCTTCCGCTTTGCTTAAGGTCTACTAATTGAAGTTTTTGCATTTTAAATTTGAAAGCACTTAATTTGGAAGTTAAGATTAATTCACCTCATTATACGTTATAAAGAGTTTAGAACTTAAATGAACTCTTGCCAAATCTTTATTTAATTCCTAGGACTTAAATAGCTCTCCATATATTTTATGTTTAAAAGTGATTTACTAAATTGCCTTAACTTTTCTTGTAGAGTTGGTAATTTGATGTCCATTCTTGGTTAAATACTAGTGTTAAAATAGTTTTTTGAGAGTATATATAGTGTGTACCTATTACTTACACCCAACTGAAAAATAGACAACCTATATTGTTTTTCACTTTTTTTACAAAGAGTAGCAGCTCGTTGCTAAAGACAACATAAACAAGGAAATCCAAAAAAACATGCTTTCATACAAACTTCAGCACTTCAAAAACCCAAGCTTTATTACATTTGCATAGTAAATACACAACAAAGTATCCATGTTACAAAGCAACTGGTACAATAAAAACTAATAAAAGTATACCGAGCGGGCAAGTTTGCATCAACAGTCACGGAAGGGTGTAGCAAAAACTCAATTAAAACTTACCTAATACGTACGTGAGCTAGGAAACTATTTCTTTGTCTCATCGCAGTGATTGAACTGTGTCAATTCAAGATACAACCTAACCCAACTCTACTATAAAAAGAAATTTGCCAAAATCAACCTTATGCCTACAAGGATTAGGTTAATGGTTTTTGTAGAGTCTTGTGAGGTTGTCTGTAAGTATGCCTTTTCCGTATCTTTGTTTCTGCGGTACGAGTTTACGAACTCCTAAGCTATGTACTGAATGTAATTGTGATTTGTTTTCTTTTTGGATCTGCGGCTATGAAAGCTTTTTGACACTTGAAGTAGGTATATAAATATTTTTGGTCGGATAGAGAATTAAGTAAAATGGAAAATTATCTTTTAGAATATTATCATGATTACCACTCTTTTTGCCACTTTTTTTGCTTCAGGTTACATATACAAACTGTCAGTGTCACAAATCCGACTTACACTTAAACGTTTATAATTTATTTTTTTCAAAATTATAGTAATAGATACCTATTATAGTTTCCTGTTCTTTATAGAAATATTTTGCATCTTAAAACTTTATTTCGCCACAGTACGTACAAAAAACATGGACATAAGATGTCTATCTAAAAGCTATTACGATCACAAATTACAGTAAAAGCGACTATAATGTGTCCTGCCGACCATTTGTAGAGCACAATAAATTAGGATCTACTTTTCAAGCCTATTTGAGGTCATCTACTTAAGCCAGTAGATAAAGATTTAGTGGAACTGATTTTACTCTATTACAAAAAAGTCTAGAGGCAAAAACCTGATGTCAAATCCAATGCATTTACAGAATACTTATGCTATTTCTCGAATATTCGGCCAGCAGATACTGAATAAACATTGTAAACAAATTGAGTGGTGCACGCAACTTGGCCAACGCCCAGAGTAAACTGAAAAGAATCCGCTACCATGGAAACAAGTTTAGAAGAACTACTACCACTTCATAAATTAGTACTACTGTAATTTTGGAAGCGAGGCATAGTGCGGTTTAGAGCCGCGTAGAGCTTCGTAGAGCCGCGTAGAGGTTGGTAGAGTGGCGTAGAAACTCGTAGAGGTGCGTAGCGTTGCATCTCAACTCCATTACAGTTTTACTTTAATAGCTGATGGTAGCGCCCCAAGACTAAAACTTCACAAATGACACCAAAGAGACCGCTATAATTCACAAGCTAATGCCAAAGTTGGGAGTTGTTTGAAATTTTTACAAACATAAAGAATCATTGTTCGTCCTTCCGTTCCGTTCGGCGTTTGTACGGCTTTATGATAAGAGCTTTGTTAAATTAGAGTTATTAAAGTTGTTTGCAATAAAACGTAATAAAGCAAATAATATTTTGTTATAAAACGGTTTATGAGCAAGTATTACGTTTATTCAAGTAACTATGTGCTGACCTGAATTTTCAGAATTGTTTTATTTAACAAATTGTTTCAAAATAACAAATAAAATATTCAGCAATCGAGATTAACTCTCTATTTCGGATTTATTGCACTAACATTTAGGGTAACACTAACGTTGATGATTTAGCTCACTGCTTTTTTGCTGACAAAATAATTCAGCGATACTAAAATTTTCAATGGAATACTTAATATTGCACAACAGTAAATTTCAAAATCCAGATCAGGGAACCTACTCCCAATGCCCTAACTTCTAGTTGTGAGAACGGGACAGCGCACTACACGGCGTAGAACGACGTCTCTTTCACAGGAATAACATTACTTTTACAACTCCCATATTCCTAAATCCTCAAATTTTAATGCTAAAATTACTTCAAAACAGAAAGCAAATCACGCACTGCAGTGTAATAAAACGTATCCAATTATAATGATTAAAGTTTACTTTAACGAAATCCGAAATGTACAGACATTAAAAACTATGCTCTACTTTGGCAATGACATGCTGGCGCGTTGACAAGAACTCATTAATGTTTTTCTCAGTAGCGAACATTTTAATTATTTTTATCAATTTGTGACAAATAAATTTATGGGACCCATTGTTAAATTAATTTGTAACTCATCAACATTAACGTATCAACGGTTGTTTCTTCTCAAATTTTATTTCTAGTACTTATTGTTTTAACATATCTACAATAGTTTTAAAAAAATCGACTACTCTTTCAGTATGATTCATGAGATACAGCTTGGTAAAAGGCGGGCGAGCAGATGGACTGACAGATGATCGTAGTAACATGGTTTTACGCTTTGGGCACGAAACCCAAATAACGAGTGAATATAGAGAGTCAAGTTAGCTTCACCATGTATGACTCAAGAACCGGTGCACCTACTTAAACAGCTCATAATTTTCTATTCCTCTCCGTCAGAATAACGATGAAATAATCGGAAAAGTAATTATGTCCCAGGTTATACACATCTTATTTACAAGAAAACGGAAAAATCGAGGCTCAGTTATTATTAAAGTAAAATATTATACTTTGACGTTTGCCTAATAATTAAAGCTTATTATACGCAAATTTTAGGTCATTGCCTTTAATCAAATATTACTTTATTTACTTAAAATTAAACGTTTGAGCTTCATATATATTATTATCAAGGCGTCTCAGTTACTAATGAGGTTTTACTGATGATTAACCAAAGATTGTTTGCTCATCCAACAATAATCGCGTACGTAACGCAAATTTAATGGTATTCAAGTATGAGAATTATATTCGCTTTACTGAATGGCTTAAAACTGTTTTAGGTAGAATAAAACCTTTTTAGATCAACGCCTTTATGATACCGTTTTATAAAGGGTGGTTTTAAAGTAAGATTTGTGTGTATGACCCTTTTTGGTACGTTATTGGTAATGTCTTGTTGTATTATATTCCTGTGATAATTAAAAAAAGTGAAAAGCATCAACATCTCAGCGTATTGTCATAAAATCGTAATTGGTAATAGATATCTATCTGAAGAAAACACTTAACTATGAGTTATACCACTATAACAACGAGTTTTTTATTCCTAACTATTAAAAAAACTTTCAATCACAAAAAGCGAAAAAAACAAAAAGTTTGTACACGATAATCATACTTTTTCAATAATTAAAAGAAAACATATTTGCGTTTAAATATCGAAGAACAACAACGCATCAACATTCCCGTTGCGAATGTTTCCGCGAATCACTCGGAACCTTTATAGTACACACACACATATGTTCATATGCAATAAACATAGCGTATTTTATCAAGTATTGTATGCCGCATATAAAGTAAGTAATATATGAACTCCGTCGCGCATGATCTCAGTTTCGTGTCAGTATCAAACAAAAGCTGAATTGTCTTTGTAAAGCAGGAACTGAATAATACATTTCACTTGAGTTTTAACATGACACCTCTTCTTTGTTTTCTGCTCTCGGCTCGTCATGGCACTCACATATGAACGTGCGCGCACAAATATAACATTCAGTGTCTGACTGTATATACAAATGACTGGAATACTTTGTGTCTACTTTAATTTGTAATCAGTTCTGACCTTATATTCGTGATCAAAAAATTAACAAATGAATCGTAGAGTTTTATGGAAACTAAACGCAACATGGCAACAGGAGATGATACTACACTTCAATCTATTTAAAGGCAAATCAGTCAAACCTTCTAAGTGTAAATTAGAATAACCTTTTAAAAAAATAGTATAATTTACGCAACTTGTCGAAGATAAAGGATCTATTACTTCCATACGTCAATACTTGTCTACGAAAGGTTTTATCTGATCTACTTACCTTAAACTGTCTTATCTTTATACCATTGCATTATATACAAAACAAAATAATTATCAAAAAATTCATTAAAAAAAATATTTATTGAAGATTGAATTCCATACTACAACGAAACAACCTACCTATGTTTTATAATACATTTACATTTCTCAATAAATATATGCACGAAACGGAAATACTCCGAGAAGATTTTCAACAGCGCAAAATAATTGGAGAGACTGTATTGTTTGGGACAACAGCCATTCAAATGTTTGACGGGAAAACGGCAGCCTGTGTAATAAAATTTATTGGTTCGTTACTAAATTGTAAACAATAGATATTTGTCAATTTTAGTTGCATGTCCATAAATTCTTTAGTATTTCGTCCAATTATATTTACATTCGTATTGTGCGACTGTTTTTTTTATTTACAATCATGGACATGGATGACGGCTTTGTGTTTTGATGGTACGTAGAAAAAAAACCAGAAAAGATCAGATGAAGGCAAGAAGTGGCAAAAATAACTTTATTTTACATTTAAACGCACATTTTGTATTTAGCCCAATTGTACAATATTATAATAATTTATTATTTTACATTCACTTTTCTTTTTCACTATAATAATTAATTACTACCTTAATTATGAGACTTGCATTTAAGCTTCGTCGTAAAACTTTCTTTGTTTCTATCAAAACAGATAATTTCCTTAATTAATTGATTTTTCTTTACATCCGCCTTCACTTTCCCTTATAACAATCTCTTTAGCAACGGCAAAAGATATGTATACCTTTTAAACTATAATCGTTACAAAATTCGAAGATAGCGAATATTGAAACATAAAAATAGACCGCTAAAAAATAAAACAAAAGAAGATCTGAAAACTCACTTATTCTCAAACTCAATTTAAAATACACAACGAAACAAAACACGTAACACTATACGTATATTTACCTAGTATATTATTTACCTAGTATTCGTACTTGATACCGATAAGCAAGTTACTATATAATACCATATCCATATGTCAAAGCTTTGATGTAGTACTCAATTTAAGATTATATCGGATATCGGTTTGGGAGGAGAATACACGATATTCAATATATTGCATCAGACGAGATATCCTTTGGCAGACTCTATAAAGAGTACGAGTTTCGTTTGGTGACAGATAGTATTATTGTTGGAGGTGACAAAAGGTTTCTAGTTTTAATAGCTTGCTTTAGGCTATACATTTTTAAGTTGGTAAGTATTTAATTTGGTGCTTTTTGACTCTGTGTATGGATTTGTATACACGAGGTGCCGGTTGTTAGAATGAAAGGTCCTATGTGTCTTATTTGAAGACATATGTACTGTCTTAATTACTTGTAGACCCCTAACAAACGGTGAAAGAACATTCCTAATATTGGAATCTAAAATTGTCAATCCGCAGCGAGGTAACGCGGTGATCAATAGTTGCAGCTTAAACAGTATTTATAAATAGATGCAATGATTATAGTTAATTATATACACACTGCTTCAGTTACAACTGCATTTATGTACAAGCATGAACTATTATGTATAACGTTCACAATAAAAAATATTACAAATAAATAAATAAATATTCCACAACTTTCACACAACGCCGTCTAGTCTCAAACTAAGCAGAGCTTGTATTATGAGTACTAGACAACTGATAAACATACTTATATATTTCTAAATACATACATAATATAGATAAATTACACCCAGACACAGAACAAATGATCGTGCTCATCACACATTCATTTGTCCTGGGTGGGAATCGAACCCACGACCTCCGGTATAGCAGTCAGGGTCACTAACCACTAGACCAACAGGCCAGTCAAAAAATCATCTACTGACGATATTTATTTAAAAATGAATTTAAATTTCCTCATTTACAATTTATTAAAAAGATTGCGTCTCCACCAATCCAAAGTCCAACTTGATAGCTTTACTTTATATAATTCAAAACCTTTTATCGTAGTAAAACTCTCAGGTATAATCATTTAATTTTATTCCCATTCAGTACCTCGTAAATCAATCACTGTAATTTGTGCCCGATCACTTTTTAAGCTTACTCTGCGAAGAAAATATTAATTCCCCTAATAAATTTGTGAGACGTTTTAATTTTTAGGAATGAAATATCAGAGCATATTATTATAATAATAACAGTTTATTTTACGGGAAAATATATTAACCTTTTGTCTGAGTTCAGGCTGTGAATGTGACACAATCAGGCATAATAAACAAATTAAAAAAATGTCTCAAATACTTGTAGTTTAAAACCTGATTCGTTATAATACATTACGATAATATAATATCAATAATTACGAGAAACAACAACATTTACATTTTAATCAAAATCAAGAAGATTTTATTTTAAATTTCAGGCACTTACAAACTGTAAATTTTAATAATTCTGGTTGCGCGTTTCCAAAATGTAATTCCTATGAAGAAGAACCAGCAAGAAACTTCATAGACGATGCCGCAGTAGAAAACAAGTCTAACATAAAACTGTAAACTAATACCGAGAAACACAGGAGGTATTGCGAATACGTTGATACGAATTGTCATATTGAATTTCGTAGCACACAATTCTGACAGAACTCTATTTCTACACGACAATACACAGATAGGATTATTTCGAGTATATTGTATCACGGTACAATATAACTAGGAACGGATACTTCGAGACCTGATATATTGACGAATACATGTTATAATAGATGAAATCTAACAGGTAAAGTTTTATACCAGTTATGTTTATAGGTAACTGATTGCTTGAGTGAATCGAAAGGTTTTTGAAACAATTATAGTTAGAGAGCTGCTCATGTACGGACTAAATAAAGGCGCATTTAAATAAAACTGAGATATGAAGAAACTTTGTTAGGAATTTATTACACGATAGTATAATAAAATAACTAACCTAAACATTCACCCTAAACTTTTTAATTTTTCTTGACTGCTTTTGAAGGGCGTTATTTCAGGTACTCATCGAAAAGAACCAGAAGATACTGAAAGCAAAAGAAAGCACTGATGAATAATACCTCATAAATGAATGGGTAAGTAATAGCCAGGCCTTACATTTTGTTTTAATCATTCTCAAATTAATTACGTCATTTGTTTTTCGGTTAACCACATCAGTGATATCATGAAACTTGCCGAAACGAAATTAATTTTCACTAACAGTGATTTCTGCACACTCGTTTTTTAATCTCCCGGCGCGATATCCAAACTTTTTTCCTACTATATTTTTTTTTATATTTTCCCAGAATCCCGATCGAATATAAACAGCATCGGGTATAATATCAGATCGCCTCGCGTCCTTATATCAAGTGGCGTCGGCAAACACCTAGCGTGCCAGCGGCATTTGTCAACTTCACGGACAAGGCACTCGTGGCACAAGCCTCTTCGGACAACACGACACTGCAACATTATAGCGAGAGCCTTTAAGTATGAATGAGACAATCTTACCGCCTAACGGACTATGAAATTGTTATGTTAATCTAGTAGGTGCTTTATGGCTTTGGTGAAAATTTGATTTGAGTTTATGAGGTGTTGTTAAGTTAGCTTTGTTAGTTGTATAATGTTAAGTTCAGATACAATTTGCATGTAGACTTTAAATTAAATTTTAACGTACTTGACTGTGGTATTGGGTTAAGTTATGAATACAAGTACTTTCTTAATTTTTAGAATGAATACGTAATGAACTGAGTTAGAATAGATAATAAATGGACTAATTCAAACAACAACAATAACAAAAATCAACATATTCATCCATTAGGCACAAATACACACGCAAAATATACAAATATACAAATACTACAACACCACAAATCTTTGTCACATTAATACTCAAGCGTCACACTAGAGCATCCTGTATCTAAAGGACGGTTCTCGAGCACCGAATCAATCAGACGACACGTGTAAAGGGGGAGTCCGAAACACTCGCGTCTCCTCCATACTCAGACTGCTTTTAAAATAATGATGGGTAAAGTGCATTTCCACGAGAAAAATAGTCGAGGATAATATCAAAATAGACGTGACTAACAAATCATGCATATGACACTTTGTAGATTAAACTTTCCACTTGAGTTGTGCGAGTCTAGAAAACTTTTTCTGAACTACAGTTAGCTAAACGAAAGCGGGAGACATTTGAAAAAAAAGGACAGTATAACTAAAGTATTTCGTTAATTCATATTTAATTTTTATAAACGCTTCTGGTTTACCAACATTACATACCAAGTAAAGAATATAATATTTATAAAGGTGTATTTACCAGAAAATTGTCTTTTGATCTGATATTTCCGTTAGTTAAACGAACTACCAAAATGGGAATATTCCTGGAACACGTTAAATTAATAAGGATAATGTGACAAAAATTACTCGTAAAATAAGATCTTTGTGTACAATCAAAGGCAATTAAAAATAATGTATTTACTCGTTCGAAGAATACCCATTGATTTGCAATTAACAAACATTCTATAAAGCTCGATTTGTCAAAGGATTTACAAGCGATATTTTTTTTTCCTTGGAGCTTTTAGAAATTTGTTATGCAAATGGAAAAGCCTTATTACACTTCCTTAATTATTTCGCAGGCTTTACCCAAGCACAAAGTCCCTCTAATATTTTATGACGTAATTTAAAAGACTGTCTTTGAAAATGAGTTTTAAGACGTCCTCTACGGGAGATAATTTCCTTCCATTGTTTTACATTCTGACGAAATCTCGAGCTCTGATTAGTAGCATGAAAATAAAATTTGCTAAAGGACGAGTATAATTGCCGGAAAGGTACAAGATAAAGGGTACGGAACAGGTACCAGGAACTTGAAGATCAATTAAAAAAGGATGCTTTTAAGTGCTCTGTAGATACTCGATGTGAAAAATGAGGTCTATTGTTAAAACACGTTTCAAAAGAATATGAAATAAAAGAACCTAATTTTCCGCTTTGAAAAAGTAAGCATTGCCAAACTTAGATTACAAAACAAGAAATACGATAAAAATAATGGAATTTTGTTAAACTTTTGTAACATACGACTCGACTTAAGTGCATCCGAAACGTCTTTGAAACATTCTCTTTATCGCGGTAGAGACAAATCACGCAGAATTTTTAGGGGATTACGATGCGTACAAAACATTTTATCGGACGTAGCGAGAAAGTTTCTTCAAAGATATCTTAAGCCTCAGATCTCCCCATAAAATTTGCCCCAAACTTTCACTTCCTCCATCTTTAATACTAGCTACTTTTTTCACGTATCGCCATAAAGAATCTTCTGGGTGATATGATTTTATAGGCGTGGTGGAAGCGTTAATGGTAATAATAGGGGTTTACTTATCTAAAGAACTGCTCCTACGAGTCAGTAAGTGACATGGCTGCTGTCGTGAATTCGCTGAGTTACGACATTCACTAGTCACTTAAGTCAAAAACATATTTTTCTTGTAAAGATAGCCCTTTAGAACTGGTTTTTTGGCTAGTTTACTAAATATATAAAATGCAAAGCTTTGCAAGAAAGCTTCAACATCGAAGACAAACTATTGAATAAAAGTATTTCACAATACAATTCCCATTATCGTGTCTTTAGAATAGAAATATGCGACTATTTCTGATGCTGCATATTCAAGCGTCAAAGCAATATTATTAAACTAAGTGGCTAAAACAAAAGTACGTTAAAAGTAAAGGGTTTGCGCAAACATGTCAGGCAGTAAGTTACAGAGCCGCTAGTTGAGTAAAGATTGGATATTTTTTTTGTAGCTTTGCAAACATCAATCCTTTTACGCATTGGTATGCAGGCTGCGTGGGTCGAAATGCAAAACACTTACCCTCGGTAGAGTTCAAAGCGTAAACTTTTTCTGTCCCAAACATTATTCCAGTCTCGTAGTTCTGCAGCTTTGCGTGTTTGAGGTTTGGAGTATTTTTCGGTTGAGCCCTGGTTTCATTAAAAAGTTGCCCGCTTAACTAATATTCAAAGTGATTGAGCAACTTTCAATACTGCTACGTAAAACTGTAGACCTTTGTAGCAATTGTGATTATAAATCTGTAGAGCTTTCTTTTTATTCTCTTTTGCAATACGAGCAGTTAGTGTTTATTTGTGAGGTTTAATTGGATTTTTTGGCATTTGTTCTTATTTCTGAAATATTATAGCGTTTCCCAAGCTACCGCATTTTTAACACTATATTATTCTATAAATATTTAATTTAGGGAGACAAAATTTTTTAAAAACTTTAAACTAAAAATATATTAAGCATCATTCATGAAATACTAAGCCGAGCTATCAGAAAAATGTTTATTTTAAAAATAAAGCATCGTCTTTCTCGCGCGTGTTTATCACGACTCCGGTTGGGTGAGAAACTATTCGGGAAATCCCGATAAATACGCGTGAGCTGCAATCTCACAATAGTTACTAAAAAAAACTATCTGTCTTGTTCTTAAAACCAGAACTTGGGACTCCAATCAGTTTCATTGGACAGCTCAAATGTACGAAAGTTTAATAACGGGACCTATATTATTCCTCAGCCGGTCTCTAATTTCCAAAGTTATAAAGCGATGCAGCTTATAATAATAATCTAAAATATTAACTTTACAGTTCTGGCATTTGGCCAAGGACTAAAGGAAGCCGAGCCTAACCTACCCGTGCTACATCTACTAGGTAATCTAAAGTACACACTACTTCGTCTAAAAGTAGTGAATCATTTTTAATTCATATACTTTACACCTATTAAAAAAAAAAGTTTTTGATTTGATTTAACAATACCTCTTTCTTTTTTTGGGTTTCATACAGTATAACTGAAGTTTCACCGACTGTCTGTCTTCCGACACAAGACTGTATCTCGAGAACCGGGATGGGTAGACGACATTTTTACTGATGATATATATCTGTGACCGCTAACAACGACGACTAAAAATAAAGTCGCCTAAAAATAGTTAGGTGACAAAATTAATTTAAAATTATTTGTTACCCTTATTGTTAACTAATTTGTTATTTTATTTAGCTTATTTGCATGGAACCTGCAGTGGTGCGAGCCCGACTCGAACTTACTTTTAATTATATTTTTGTAAGAAAGAGTTCGACAGCGAATTATTTTGTCGCTTTTGTCACAAACATTTTGAACTTGGTCTCATTACGTATAACCTTAATCTTAATACACATAACTGCATAACGGCTACCTATATGTAAGCTGTGGTTACACTGTGAGTTAATTTAGACTTGGCTAACTCTTAAGTAGATAAGTCACAGAGCTAGTCAGCTAACAGTAAGTTAGTTCGGTAGGGGCGTTGTGGCAGACTAATACAAATAATAAAGTCAACATCCAACCTTAGGTTGCAGATGTCCCAAATTTTGAACTTAGTAGTACACAAAGCGATTACGTTCATTGGAACATATATTACGGAGTTCTATGAAGATAATAATGAATATTATGTAATCGAATCTCTTTTGTTTATTTGTGACGTATTATTTTTTGAATAAGAGTAGTTTTGTTTTACGAACGTCTTGATTAACTATTAAAGCTTAAAAATAAAATGAGAAACCATATATTAAAAAGATATCAAGTAAGTACTCTTTGTCTTATATTTTAAGTGATGATTTTTAAGTAGATATGTTTATTTTTTTTAAATAACAACATCATCATCATCATCATCATCATCATCAGCCTATCGCAGTCCACTGCTGGACATAGGCCTCTCCAAGTGCACGCCACTGAGAATAAAATAAAAAATTAATAACATCAGTTTTACAGAATATGCTATTTACATATATTTTATGTTATATCAGATCAAATGATCATAAATGTTAAAACAGTTCAAAAATTATGCTAAAAAAATATATAACATATGAAATAAATCATTTGAAAACAGAATGAAAATAGAATCAAGCAAATCGGATCACAAATCTCGGGAGAATCTGTTCATATACATAAAAATACCGTCTGACATTGAAAACTATATTCTTTGAAGTCGGTTAAATTCGTAAGTAATAAAATTAGGATAGAAACAGTTAATATACCTTACAAAGATCAATGAGATCGACAAGACATACATACCGTTGCCAACGTTATTTACTTCAAGAAAAACTTAAACTTCATTCTTCAGTACCAGGTTAACGAACCAACAACCCCTACTTATAAAGACAGACTGATCTAGTCAAGTAAATAAAATTAATCTCAGTTTATTGACTGTCTCGTGGAAGATAATTGAAATTCCAAGTATTTATTAACCTATATGTAGTTGTAGTGATGATAGATAGACGTTTGACCTCTGGTCATCTTGGGGTAATAAGGCTGAAAGTAATTTAGGAGGCTGTCCAGTTACTATGATGAAGATATAGGTAATTATGTTTTGGAGAAGTCTAGAAGACTACCTATCTCTTAGAGTAAGACTGTTTCCGTAGCTACAAAAGTTGTGGAAATGAAACACCTTTAAATGCCGCGTTTCGCGCCGAAATGACAATTTGCTTTTATTTACAATTTACGTGTTCTCATTGCTTTTATCTTATAATTTTTGTAAATAATTAATATACTTAAAGAAACTGAACTATAAGACTGTTTTGTTGAACATTGTACCAAATTTTATATAAGAATGTGCTATGCACCTATCTTTAACAGAACGAATAAATAATAAAATATGTATTAATTCCGCTTTAACTTGTAAATGGAAATAAACAACTTTTCAAAATAGTATCTCATATAGTATATAAGTTTGTCTTCTTTTACAAATTTTGATCAGAAAATTAGAATTAATAAAAAAGACTTAATTCCTTCGATTTTTTGTGCTTATTCCCATTATCTAATACTTTTCATCTAAAATATAACACTATTATCAAACATGTTTTCATTTTGAAACTACACGTATTTAATTTAAAACTAGATCATTTGTCCCGGCAAAAACTGAACGTCATATTATATTGTCAATAAATTCGCACGTTTTTAATATGGCGACTTTTACAAAGCACCTGCGTCATTGATATATTGCACGGTTAACGCCAAACTTTATTTATTTCCAATTAAATATTTAAAAAAAAGTTGTGCCACTACTGTTGTTGTTCCATAATGTCAGCTACATCGAGGCTTAATTGTTTTAAAATTGGTGTAGCCGTTTAAGCGTTAAGAGGTAACAAACAAATTATACAAAAATATAACCTCAATTTTATAGCTCCTTTAATTATCCTAGTGTATTATTTATTTCAGCTGATGCAAATGTCTCTCAGCTGTTGCGAAAGCTTATTACTATTAATAACATTGTCCTCAAAATATTCGTATAAGAATTCAAACGTGTTACCGGTACATATATTGTAGAAAAATACATTCTTTGAAAATAAATCAATATTTCCACTACATTTTCAATAAAATCATAACACAAATGTAGCGGCAAACGTTCAAAACATTTTGAAAGCTTCAAAGATTTCACTCAGAGATACGGGTTGTGGCGCAGTCTGAGTCGCCTACCATCACCGCTTACAGTAATATTATTGTAAGAATAGAAGCGTGATAGCATACATAGTGTATAGCTGCATCTCTTTTCCACAGCTGCAGATAATATTAAGAGACGGTAGTAGGCTCCCTGTTCTCTACAACCTCCCTTTCCTGCACCAAATACCTGCCAGATATTTCACTGCCAACCATTTATACAACGGTCACCATGACTCCGGGCGGATCGATCGCAAACGATATACATCTATTTTGTTTGGCCACCTCCACTTGATTTTCCTTAAAAAAACCAAAGTAAAAGGCAAAGATTTATGGTAGTTTTTACAATTTTACGGTCAGTGAGTTCGGTTGGAACGCCAAGGGACACATTACAAGAGATATCGCAGATTTACTTCAAACTTGATGGCTTCTCTGGTGGGAAATCACGAGATGGGGTATCATTGCAGCATGATTCATTCGACAAGCCAACGCAAATGTATCTGTTTTAAAATCTATTTCTGTACCGCGGAATGGGCGTGTATCTGTCTTGTTTTATGGATGGTTATGTCCGCTTTTTCGATGATTTGATGTAAGAACCAAGAACAAGATATTATGAACGTAAAAGTATATGAGCTTTTGCATGTATGTGAGTAGGTTTGTTATCTCTTCACACCCAAACTGGTGAGCTATTATTGATGAAATTTCGTATGGAAGTAGCTAATGCCTTGGTTTAACACATAGGCTCTTATCTGACTTACTCAAGGAAGGTCAAAGTTTTCATCGAGGCGGGCGAAGCCACGAGCAATAACTAATTATTTAAAAAATTGATCAAATAAGTCCAAAATTATTATTTCAAATGTATTCATATTCAGATAATTGAACTGCATACACATGTAAGTTTTGATAAACATGTAAATAATCCTCTTAATTGTAGCCCCAAACCCTCTTAAACAATTCATACAAAACCAAAGATAGCTATATATTCCCCGTTCATACAATAGACACACATTCAAACATCACCTATGTATCTTACGTAATGTGTGATATACATCAACAATCCCTTTGGCCGCACACAAACTGATATAGATTATCAACCCTTGGCCCTTATTCGTACAAAGCCTTTATCGAACACGAACCCTAGAATACTTCAAAACAAAGAAAAGGTCGGATAAGAAGATTATAGTGCCGACGTTTAGTTGAAATATGAAAAAGAAAAATATATATAAACGTTTATTCCTTTGTTTGTTGCCAGTTGTAACGACTTCATATTGTGGATGGTAAATGAATTTACGTTTTTGAAGATGATCTATTGAATTTGAATAGACTTTAGAAACGCCGTCATCAGTTTCGAAAATAAGGTTGGGACCTGTCAAAAATAATTCCATTTTTATGTGAGGGGCTGAAAAGAATGGGGTGAGGGTCCCTTCTCGTTATTCCGTCTACGTTCGCTCTGTAGCATCTATTTTCGAGCTAAATATGTTTTAAATTGCCATTTGCGTTCGATGATTACGACAATAACATATTCTTGCTTCAGCGAAATATAAAAGTGAGCAAATTATTCCTCGAGATAGAAAATAAACGAACATCGTTTGTTTGACAAATAAATTCGAAAATTCTGTATTAAAGATGTTTAGTGTTTGTAATGCATTTGAAATCTTTATTTGACGTGAATAATAACATTTAGTTATGCAAGGGTAAACAATGGAAGAAAGTAAGTATTTATTCAAGCGAAAACGAGAAAGACAATATTGAATTTGTTATTCAAAAATCTAATAGAGTTTAACGCACTGTTTGCAAGCACCGTGTAGGTGAATTATGTGGCATTAAAAACTATTTTATTTTAAGTTCGTAAATTTCAAATGCACGACGTTAGCTCTAATGCTGAATACTTTATTTTAACGTACACTAGACCCGTTTTGAGTGTAGTCGTAGATAACGGCTATAATCCTTGGACTGACATTACGAATAGGCGCTAAACTTTTCACAAAATAAATTTTAATAACAAACGTGTATTCGGTCGTAAGTACGTATATGTTTGTCAACATTTTTTTTAAGCAAATCTTCTTATGTGACTTTAGACCAGGTTGCGTTAAACGTTTAACGCTACAATGAAGGGAGTAGCTATGCGGGCACTGTTGTGTCAAACGTTCAATATATATTTTTACTCATTCACACTACTCCTACAGTCAATGTAAAAATTACCAAATATTTTAACACAGGACATTCTAATTTTAAATTAGAATAGTGGAATAAAAAACAACTTAAAGAGTGCCGCAACTTTTTCCCGTTTTTGTAGCAAATTTCATTTCTCTTCTGCTTTTATTAACCAAAGCGTGATGGTAAAAATCCTATAGCCTTCATCAATAACTGAGCTATTATACGGGTCATATGAAATCAAATCCAAAACACTTTTATTACTTACAATTAAAAAAAGAAACGGCGTCTTAACGGAACAACAGTAGACAAACAAATCCCTGTACATATATAACAGTTCTAATAAACGAGGTTGGAGGACGACCTAGCCCTTTCATCTGGCTCTGGCCGTAAATCCAGAGAAGAGAAGTGCCTCCAGTGATGTATTCTCGACATTAATGGAATTACGCGGCCGAGCAATATGTACTACTTGTTGGTACAATTTAAGGATAACAATTTGTATTGAGTGGTTCGCGTTTCCTTGTTAATTTCGTTAGTTCGTGTTTATGTGTGCTGCTCGAAGATGCTAGTGGGATGACTGTGGAAATTGTTTGGTAATGTCGAATGAGTAATCTCAAATTATTTATAGCGACCTGTTATAAACCTTTTTTATAAGTAATGCAACGAAATTAACGAAAAATAACAACGATGATTGATTTCCAATAGTCATGGAAAACGTCATCATCTATGATAAAATAATATATTTTGAAACCTATTCGAATCCTTGTTAATCGTAACTACTAAAAACGACATTAAAATCTTACGAAAGGTTTTTTTATAGAATTCACTTATTTATAGCTTGCTCGACTAGTTTCAACATATTTATATGATATGCCGATAAATACGCATGAGTTAACCTTTATTCAGTAAAAAAATAATCCATAATATGATATTTTGTCAATCGATTAACATTGTTTCAAACACACAAAGAAACAAAGTCACTTCTTTTCAGATCACAATATTGAAGAATAAATGAGAACAATTCACTGTTTGTCAAAAATTCATGGAAAGATAAATTCTAGTGGAAATTTTTCGAGAAACGACGGAGTTTAGAAGCGAATGAGGCTACTCGGAATACCGAGGGATAATAACCAACACCTGCTTCCTAGTAATATCGTCCTATAATCTCTTATCTTTGTTTATGAACGAATAACTTATCTGGATAGGGAAATTAATGTTACGTAACTACCTACTTTTATTGAAAAAATAAAAATCAATTTCTTATTTTTGAAAGTTGAATTGATTTTGATAAATCAATGGAAAACGAATGTGTTACTTTTTTCATTCCGAAATAGATATATACACTTTTTTTCACTCACTGATTACACATTACTAACTACATTTTTTCCACAGACACTTTTTTTAGATGCTAGAATTTGGGAAATCTCATTTTTCTAAACTTCTAAGAAATGCGATAAAGAAATTTTGCCTTAAATCGAACAAAACAACACTTAAAATATTATTATTTGACTTACCGGCGTTCATTCTATTTCCGAACTCGTCAATAAATTATCTGATTATAACGGTCACAATCCCAAAAGGTAGGTACATAAAAACCAAATGTAAATGTATTAGCAATTCTGATTGATTAGAACTGTCTACAAATTATGCAGATACTACTGACTTCATCCGTGAGTTTCAGGAAATAAGGATTTGTATAAACACTCAAAGAGAAAACATGACCAAACTTTGACGTCAAAGAAAAAAACATTAAAAGTCATTATCGAAATTTCAAAGCATTGATTTGATATAAACCTAAATGTGAAGTTAAAACATTAAAAGCAAAACCGTATAAATCTCTTGTTAACAGCCAAAATCCAGCAATAATATTTGCATTCCAGTGTTAATACGAGTAAACGATAGCCGTAGAGCGCACGATAAAATTATGTTCCCCTTTCATCATTCAGGTGTAGCGCGCGTCGTAATACCCGCTACAATTTTTGTAAATCCACAAAGTACGGGCGGATTGAATCCCGGGATACAGCGATGTTCCTTTGAACGTTGCATCCGCGTATCAAAAACACGCCAACCTTTTGCAACGGAAAATAAAATCCGAACAAAAAAACCGTTAATGAACCACATGTGTTGTTTACCATGTAAGACCAAGTCCAAACCCATTTTACTCGGCATAATTAAAACGTTGCAAGGAAAGTGTTATCCTCCTTTTCATTTCTATTCTTGCATCTTGTATTCTGCGACGCTTTATCCGGCACTTGCACTAGACACGTAAATATACCTGAATATGAAATTTTTAATATCCTCAAGACAGGCGAAACTCTGCTCTCAGAAGGTCGTGCCTTCAATATTTTATGAACACTTAAAACTAAATTAGATTTTTTCTCGACTTTGAACAAAATATTCGACGGTGAAACACCTTCTCGAGTTATGGCGTAAAGTTTAGCAGCTGAAACTTTTGTAATTAATAAATCTTTACAATTAGTTGGAGCTTGGATAGTTTTAATTAAATAACCGTGGTCGTTTTAAATACCATAACATTGTATTATGTTTGTTGCGTTGTGTAATTAACAATTTATTTTAATAAATTAATATTCTGTAAAATCTTACCTCTAGAAAAATACTGTCACTATAAATATATATAATAAACTATAAATAGGGCTTTAAAGTATTTAAAGGCGCTATAACTTTAACGAATAAACTTATGTAAATGTTTCTAGATATGAGGGTGGCACGTAGAATATGTTGATGCTACCTCTTTCGTGGTTAGGTTGGCAATGAGCACTATGTAGCAATGATTGCGCTTGGCAAACGAAATAATGAAAACAACATTTAACTTGGTACATTTTTCGTTGATTCGTGATTAGGGAAAAACAAAAACTCTCTTACAAGTCCCGTAGAACTATAAAATACCCATTCAAAACTCACAAAAGAGTGTCGCGTGTGTAACATTCGTCCTAAATATAAAACCAAGCCAAACTAAGTGACCTGTATCTGGCTACACAGTGTATACCTTTTGGAGAAAACAGTCTTGCCGTTATAGTAAATCAAGCGAGCATCGAGCGAGTGAAGCACGGCTCAGCTTATCCGGGTTACAAGATCCGGTCAGATCTGGGGCGCATCTAATCGCCAAATACACGGATACTCCATTTGCATTGCATCCGTTACAAGCCCACGCCCACGCAACCCGATGAAATTCGTTCGAAACGCAAACTATCGGTATCAACGTATCTGGTAATGATAACGTAATGTGAAATTATGAGGCACTAATGCTGGTTGGTTGGTTTCGTCATTACAGACTGACACTGATACTGCATACCTCAGAGAGTGATTTGTTACTAATGGTTGATGAAAGTACGATCGGAATGTTCAGTAAATCATGAAATTATATCCGTATTTACCTTGATTTAACGAAACCTCAAAACAATCTCAATCATATTGGTTTTCAACCGCTATTTTTATTGGTCTGTGCAGTGTCATGTTGGGGAAGCACCTAATTTGTTTCTTGTCTGAATAATCCACTTTTCATGAAATACGATGCCTGAGTAAAACTTCTATGTAAAAAATATGGCCCGAATACAATGGTAAAAAGGATTTCAATCCCAAACAAAAGGCCAACCTGTCTCAAATAAAAAATCCGATTCCTGTTTTATTTTTTGGCTAGCTTTTTTTCATCACAGTGGTATGTTACAGAAAAAAAACTCCGAATGTTTTGCTAGTAACATAACCTCACAATAGAAAGCGTAGTTAGTCTATTATTCGTTTGTTTCATATAGCTACTCGCACTCGTAGTTGCCTAAAATAATATTTTTCGGAAGCAAGAAATGGTCGTCGATTCGTTCTTAGATAACAATTCGAACGTACCTGTAATAAACAAAACAAAATAGTAATTCAAAGCATTTCGTATGCATGAGCAATATAAACGGAAAAACCGGACGCTTTTGAGATATGGACTACGCTTGTGGAATGCAAAGGACTTACGGATAAACAACTGCTGATACTCAGATAGGGACCCATCCCGTATGACCGACAAAGTTTAGGCTGGAACAGATAAGATATACCATAAAACATACGTGCTTTCTTTGAGTACATTTGGCAGCGTGAAATGTGTATAAAAATGTTTTTTAAATTTAATTATTTTGATTGTTACTGTCGTGAGAATGATTCATTATTAAATGATGTAACGGTTTACTCCCTCGTATTTATCTGGGTATCCCAACTTAATTATTTTGTCACACCTCTTTTTCTAATGCGCTGGAAAATTTGGAGAATTGTAAGTCTAGTAATTTTGGACATCATGTGTTGTTGAACAATTTATGAGTTAGCTTGAAATAATGGTTTTAGTAAAATGATGAAGTATGAATTTAAGGGTTCTATTGATAGGCAATCAATAATAAGGGCTTAGATGATAAGGACCATTAGGATTTTCGAACAGCTAGGCAATTCCTTATCCCAAATTATTCCACAGTTTACAATACCGCGATACCTTGAATAAGCCAGAATTACAAAGAACATAAATGAAACATTTTCACTTTACACCCTAGCGCTGCAGCTTTCTGTACATCAAAACGAGATTTTTGCTTACTTTGTTTAACAATTTGCATGTGCAGGGGTTAGGGTTGTTTTAATGTACAACGCTTAGCTTTATCCTGCTCATAATGAGGCTGGGAGTTAATGACAGTGATACCCTGTTGACGTGAACCTACAGCCAATTTACATGCCCCTTAATGTTCACTGTTTTTTGGAGATAAAATGCAATTATTTGTATTTCTATGTTAGTGTTTGCAAATAATATTTCGTTATACTTTATGTTGTTTAATACGTTAAGATGTGTGTTGTAAATATTAAAAACAGGGAAAAGTTGAAATTAAAATTTCTATAGATGATGTATGCCGCTAAAAACAAAAACAGGTTAAGCAACGATTGATACGATCATATATTTGCTGGGTGCTTTTTTGGCTTTTCTTTGGCTTATACGAAAATATGTTTAATCGCGTATCAATTCCAATCAACATAAAAATGACATAGCTATCATTGTTTGATGATATCTATTGGAGAGTAAAGACATCAGAAAGTTAATTTATTATACCTTAGAAACAACCTTGCGAAAATTAATCTTGTCGGGCAACGAAATTGATGTAATACATTCAGGATTACCGCTGAGACGTCTAGCTGTCATTATATAAGATACTTATATAACTTAAGAAATTGGTTTGGTTTAAATAGTTTCTGCTTGTGAAGAAACTTTTCTCTTTTTTTTAGATTTTTGACCTTGAAAGGACAAAAATGGAACCCTTATAGTGTAGTAGTCTGTCAAGACTATTTTTCTAGGAACAAGTGAAAGTATCACACTAAAATATGTATTTAATTAGTTTGGCCTACTGTCTCAATTAAACTTCCAAGTCAGCAAAATCAAAAGATACAGCCGTTTATTCCGGAAATTCCAGCAATTTTTTGACTCCTTTTTCCACACGATACTTCTGTGAAAGAATTTTGACATTTGTCATGAAGAAAAGTCTTATAGCACATATAAATAAAATTTGCCTAAAAAGTCCATTTTTAAATTTCGATATACAACCAAAATATCCTTATCTTTTTTCTTTTCCCGCGAACCCCAGTTTCGAAAGTACGGCTCTCGCTTAACCAGTTTTTATTATGAAGCAGACTAAAGGCCGCTTGCGTAATCTAATAGAATTTATGAATGTGGAAAATCGAAATGAAGAAACAGATATTGCATTTTTTAAATGAACTACAAGAACATAAAATTCGGTTCATTATCATTAAATCTGTATCACTTAAGTATCCATCACTACCATTCAATCCATCCTAATTTTCATACTAAATCTCAATGGTACACGTAACCATAATATATTCTAAAACAGAACTATTTCGTTTAAAAAATAGTAATTCAGAAGTAAATGTTTAGTCCTAGCTAATATAAACCAGCTTGTAACATTTAGTCTGGAGTGTCGCCCGCACCTGATAACAATCTTGCTTTGCAGTCACATCAGATCTGGCAACAGTCGCGTCTGACCTATGTATTTCAGACAAACGGCTTCACAGATGCAGCAAATTCTTAAGCCTTAGGAAATCTTGGCTTACAAATATTTAGGTGAATTTTCGTTTAACTTGTTATACATTTTGGGGGTTGTGCTTTTTATGAATTTATGAATCATGAGAATATTATGGTTATTTAAAAACGCAAATCTCTCGATTTGAGATGGAACAAACCGGATAATAAATCATGATTTTTGAATGATGTTATTATTATATTCTAGCGGAAGGGTTTTTTTGAAGTCAGAACTTTTCTATTTGTATTTTTTTAAATCACTATATCAACCTTTACAAATAAGAATATACTCGGTCAAGTGTAGGTGTGATTCCTTACACCGAGGGTTGCGTGCAAATAGGCTAAAGAAAGGGTGCTAAATAAATTTGAGAGAGACCCACAAATTCATTTGCCATCAAACAAATTTATGACCGTAACAACCATGGCTTTAGCTCGTTTTGTTGCTATTCCATTTTGTTATAGCGGCAACAGAAATATACCATTTGCTAAAATTTCAATGTCTCTGTCGCTGTCTAGCTATCACGATATCGCGACCGGTGCGATTTCCTGGTTTACGAAACCCTACACATTAAGGTACTATCCAAGATCACAACTTTTAGGTAGGTACCATCAAAAATCAAAAAAATATTTTAAATATATAACACCTATATACAATTGCCTACTATATATCCCACCTGTATACATAAGTTGTTCACATAATTTCGCGGGTGACAAAGCAGTCGTAATTAATCGTAGTACGTTCTAATCCTGTGATATTCAACGGCTTGACTAATTAAATGTAAATACTTCCACTTCTGTATTCATGACGCACCCTGTTAGACAATACTACATGTGTGTACAATTTGCAACATTCGTTTGAGAGTTACTCTTTGAAAAGCGACTCTATGCTAAGGCTGTTAGTTTGGTTTCGTATTGTCCTTTGTTGACACTGTGTGGCGGGTTGTACAGGAGTTTCGAGATTTTTTGCGCATTTTCGTACTTAAATTACTTACGTTCTATCATTATCAGGAGTCGAAATATATTATTATATTACAAACAGTACTTTTCAGTGCACAACATTAAATCATGAATGTATTTGGTTATGTAGGGTTATTTTCAAAATAAGTTCTTGATAGCATATTTCTGTTGCTGGCTGTACACCAACACTAAGTTGAATAGTTTTAAAAAACCTACACAAGTGTTGCTACTATTAAATCCGATACAAAAAAAGATCTTAAACTTAAACTTTGAAGTTAAGCTGAAATTCTAAAGACAGTTTCTTAAATATGTTGACGTCAACCACCAACTGCGCTACCAATGTAAATCGAATAGAGACGTCCATTTTGAAATTTGTCACCCAAATCGGTATTCGAAAATGTCGACGTTCGCTCTTACACCTAAAATTTCATAATATAAACGACAGGTACACAGGTCTTTGACCCTACCACCATATCTTAAGCAACACTAGCTGTTGTGGAAGAGGGATGGCTCTACGCCATGTAACGTGCTCTCTCCCTCACACAAATACAATAGTGATATTTTAAGAGTTGTTCGTATCCCCGCTAGTAGTTACAAAACTGAAATCTTCTTGAAGCACGTAACATTTTCATGGCACTCGCTGCAAAATTTTCGTTAGATAACGTCACACACATAAATGCAAAGTTTTAGTTTTTTCCGCGTACTGTTTGTTTGTTGAAATTTGCATAACTTGGAAATACGATTTAATATAATAGAGTCCACGTGCTGACACTAGTTATATATGATGCGAAAGTATGTACGCTTTTTTGTTTCGCGGTTTTAAAAAACGGAAAGTCGACCCTTTTGTTTTTATAGGAATAATAAAATCACTTAAAAACGTTAAGTTATAGATCTAATGATTAATACGAGAAAATTACAAATGCATTGAGAAAAACTGGCATCAAACTCCATAGCTATATGAAGTGCGGCTGTCTTTAGTACTATTTAAAAATCAGAAGAAATTATAACCTATACCATTTTATCGTAAAACAAAACATCACTATCGCGTACTCGCTCGATAGTTCACAACATTTTGTGGCAACAAATTAATACTGAAGCCTTAATATCGTCTATAAATCGATTATCTACGGAAAACAAAAGGTGGTGGAACCGCAATGATTGAATGTTGCTCACAGAAGGCCGTAATAGTTGCCAGACTCAGGCACGCTTTGAGTCGAAAGACCGAACTCTGGCGCTTAATGAAAAGCCGGTTCGAAAACAGATGTCAGACCTTTTGTTTAGACAAAATTGTCAAGATCCATTGAAAAATATGAATGTGGGAAAATGTGGGTGTATTTTAGCGTTCTGTAATGCATTAGATAGGTATTTTCATTTGTGTGAATTTAATTGAAAGATATTTGTTTTGGTAAAGACATTATTTTTGGATGTCTTTATTCAAAATAGGCTATCATGTAGCACTTTTTAAACGTCAAATTAATTTAACATCTTTGAACAGGCTCAGTTGTAATACTTTGTTTAGAAGTATCTAAAAAGAGTAAAAGTCATAATCACGTAAACATGCCAAAATAGGTTATCCAAGCATAACTCTTTGTTATGTACGTTTCCAGCAAGCGACAAAAATTCCCAAAAAAATAAAATAACGAACACCTCCACTTGACACAGTTTCTTTACAACAAAGTCAGCTAAATTCATCATTACAGTCGCAATTATAACTGTTGCAATTAAATATTTAAATGGACAGACCACAATAATTAAACAGTGCTAGCAGAGCAATTATCCATAGCCTTTTTAGCCTCTCGACTCCTTTATGTTTTACTCGACAAGAAGACATAGTTTTAATTGGAGTCGTTTCGAAGCACGCAAAGAGTCTTTTAATTAAAATTTTAACTTTTGATATTTTAAAAAGAATATGATGGCGTAGAAACCACAGCTATTGCTGTAAGTTCAGCTACGAATTTTTTTTCTTTATGAATTCCTTTCGATCCTTGAGTCCAGATTAAATTGAGTCCCGGGTTTGTGTTCAGTGATTATAAGGCTTTGAGTAAATCGTAAGTTTGTAACCGTATAGTTTATCAGTTAATTATTAGATGTGTTTTTTTTTATACATTTCGTTGTTGTTTACTTTACTTAAGTTTTGTTGTATAGAATTATTTTATAACGAAATAGACAATAGCTGTCTTTAAGTTAATTCTTAGTCTTGTTGCTTTACGTGATATTCAAAATGTAACTAAATCAAGAATCAGTTTTAATCATATCTGCTTTTTATAAAACTGAGATAAAAACATGCAGCCATTCCATTATACTTCTGAGTGTATTACTCACACTTTCACATTACAAACTCAGTAAAGAGACAAGAAAAAAGACAGCTCAATCATTTACACAACTCAGTCATCTTCACAGCCAATCTGTTACTATAAGGGGCCATAATTGATTGATATACACAAACAAAAGTGCAAAGAACTCTGAACAAAATCTTTCCAGACACCGCAGTTGCAGTTATTTGAACACGTAAAATGCAGAAGACATTTCATTCGACTCCCGAACAACTCTCAAACTTCGTGATTTATTGTACTAAAACTATCATAGTATTTAGTCTGGTGGTTTGAGACGCTTATCAGTATCAAGTTTCAACTTTAATAACTACGTTCTTGGTAAGTAATAACCAGTCCGACTGAAATAATACTTTGAGTAATTATTGTGAAACAAAAGTTGCAGGTGTAATAACGGCAGGACGTTGACTGAGTGTGAAAAATATCAGTTTATTTACGAGTAGTTTAGAAGTTAAATAAGTCGAAAAAAATATCTACACGTAATTTTTTGCTCGAAATAGAATGAAATAGTTTTCTTTTTAAGGCTAGCTGTGAGCTTTTCACTTACTTTAAGCTGATTAGAGGGTTCAGGTTATGACGTCATCAGCCGATGACAATATAATGTCCAAGCAAAATTATCGGTCTTTATGTGACAATTAAAGCAAGTATCGACTTCTCGCCGAAATGACGTAACTGAAATTGTGTAACTCGTTATGCTGGCTTACACGTTCTAGATTATACCTAATTGTCCAGCTTTTAAAGGTGCAAATCAAGGTATAATTGTACTGACTGTAATGAAAGTTTTTAAATTTTACTGTTCCCTTCCAAGTCCCTTGATTACATAACCACATAATTTTTCAAACAAAACCGTATCCCATACAAACTTACAACCCTTAAACTCATAATAATGAAATTCATAAAATACTTTACGATATAACTGAATCTCGTAAACAAACTTTGTTTATGTATGAACGGGATTATTTAATTAATTACATTCCATGTTACTGCGACACATTATTTTAATGTAGAAAATGTTCAAAGTATAAGAAACAGTCTTAATTAAATAGATACAATCTTTTGAACGCACAACTTTGCTTCCATTATAATTCTTGGTATAAAGTGCCTACTTGAGCTATGTCTTCATTTGTTATTAAAATATCAAAGCAGTATTTAATATAAGTTAATGACATAGTCCATGGCCATAAGAACTATGCTACGTGATGTTTTTGGATATCGTTACCTCTGGGCGCCACTTAGTAATCATAATTCAATCCCACATTTCTTCATTTTTTTTAATTCTCTCGTCACACATATTTGTTTCTCACTACAGTAAGTACCATCGCACCTTAGCGTATTTTAGAGTTACACAACCAAAACCTTGAGCTTTACAATATTATTCTAAAAACCCGTTTTACATTCCGTAACGTTAATTTAATACGTAACAAAGCACATAAAGTGCGGCCACAAAGGGAATATAACTAATCTCACTCTTGGAACAGATTCGATGAAATACAGCGTTTTTCAAGGAGCGAAATGTAAATGTTTAGCCGAAACGCTGGCAGGTATAATTTAATTTAATTTGGGGGAGTTGGGTTGATTATAAATTTAATTTATGTGAGGCCTGACGTCAGACGGGACCCTGCTTGTTATTCGCAAAGCGTGCAATTTATCGACTAGTCTGATGAGCGCCGACATTGTAACAACCATTGAAAATTTTATTAAGTACGGATTACTTTGGGCCTATACGTATGCAGTATACAAGTACAGTGCTGTTGTAATATTAAATAACGAATGATTAATGCGAATAAATGCAATTTTGCCGTTTATTGTTTGTTTGTAACATCGATATAACAGTCATTTTAGTTTTTAAGTTTATGATTCTTCGAATGCTGAAGTGCAGAATTATGGTTTGCCTGGAAAGAACTGTGAATCTTTTAATAGGTAGATTTGGATAAGGTTGACTGAAGCAAATATTTTGCCGTCGCTAATTTAAGGTATTTAGCCCCTGACGCAGAAGGGATATCATACGTGTGACCGCTCTCTGTTTCTATGTGCTATGTGTCTGTCTGTATATCTGTTAGTGGCAATGTAGCTCCTAAACGGATGAAACGATCTGGATGTGGTTAGTTTGTAAAAAATAGCAATGCAAGATTATTCATGCACATATTTATAGAAGCGATGCCAATTAAGATACTAGGTAAAGTAGGTCACATACGAGTAATGTTTACACATCTTAGTCTGTAGTACATAAAGCAGATATCTGGATTGAAAATCCAGATTTCCACTCTATAATGTCGACTGTATTTTATTTACTGCTAGCATAATTAAAATGTTAAAATTACAAACTGCTAGAACACAGTGTATTCGCAAGAATTTCAGAAGCTACTCACTTAGTTTATTTATTTGTGTTTGCGAACGCAGATAAGAATTATTTCAGCGCAAATAATTTTAGTCCTATAAGTAAGGTTTGCAGAAATAATATTTACAGATATGAAAATATTGTGTGGAGATAAGAGAAGTGTTGAATAGTGTTTAGAATCTAAGATCTAAGAAATTTTGAATTATTCATGTTTAAGTGATATTGTTCCAAACTATTAACTACAGTATTTCATAAATTATGAACGAAATAAAGGGTTATTGTTATATTTTTAATCTTGATTTCCTTACAAATGATGAGTAATTTCATGATATGCAACTAATATTATTGACGCAAAAGTTGGTATGTTTGGATGCATGGATGTTTGGTTCTCTTTCACGCAAAAAACACTGATCAGATTTAGATGAAACTCGGTACTTATATTTCAAACAAGAATTAAAAGAAGATAGTCTGTATCCCGATTTTATGTTCATTTTTGATTTTTAAAGGCAGGCCCGCGGGTTACAACATTATTTTTTATATATTGAAAATGGCTCTCATACTAATGAACATAATCGTTGTTTCGACGAACATTGAAGTAATTCGCAATTCACAAAACATATAGTATGTAATATGTCTGGAATATTACCTCAATAAAAATATTATCTTCTAATATATAAAATTCCCGTGTCACGATGTTAGTTACCGTACTCCTCCGAAACGGTTCGAGCGATTTTTATGAAATTTTGCATACGTATTGGGTAGGTCTGAGAATAGAACAACATCTATTTTTCATACCCCTAAGTGATAAGGGTTGCTCACACTAAAAAAATATATTTTATTTTTGGGACGAAATTCTTTGTTTTCATTTTTTTTATTATGTGGCATTAAAATACATACATTTAGAAAAAATAATCGGCAAAACAACGTTTGCTGGGTCAGCTAGTATAATGATAAAAAAACAAACACATAACAATTTTCGCATTTTAAGAGAACATAAATAAATCTGTACATTAATTAAATATCATTTAAGCGGATAATGTTTTTCGGTAATAATTTAGTAGGTATGAAGTAAACGCCGAGAGCTTAGTTTCCATATAATTTACAAATGACGCCCGCGGGAGAATATTTTAACTTATTATAGCACACCTAATGAGCCTTTAAAATCAACCCTGTTATTGCTACGTTCTCGTAATTTATACTTTATTGTAATAGTTTGAAGGTACATTATCATTAAATGAATTATTTAAAGATTCTGGAGTATGTAGGTTTATGATCATTTTTGAAAGTGTTATTGTTTTCACTTATATTATTGGTACTGTAGAAGCCTTTTTTTAATAAATGCTCTTGAGTGCATACTCTTTTTATTACCATTATGTGGTTATTAGTTTTTGTTAAGTCTGCACTGAAGAAAACATTTTTACATACCAAAACAAAGCCTTTATTGTAGTTATAACCCAATATTTTTCATGATATGCTATTTCTGACTGCCCCAAAGGCTTGAGTTTCAAGAAAAAGTAGATTTGACATTTATTTTAAGTAACCTCAAAATGCATAGGAAATTCACTACAGTACAGATTAAATCTATGACCGCATTATGTGGCCAGTTGACCTACACAAGCACATGCCAAAAAACCAAAACAAAATAAATTTAAGAAAATACTTCACCAAAGTTTTCGTAAAGAGTGTTCGTAGCCAAAACCCTAACGGTACTTATAAGTAAATGTGGAAAGAATAAATCTCTGAAGGTGGATTCCACGAACGCGTGTGATTGAGGTCAGTTAAAACTAATCTCAGTTCTCGTTTATACTTGACTAGTTATGTGTTCCAAGCCGCAATTGAGAAAAACGAACGTAGTTAAAGCAAAAAACTTTTTCTACCTATTTTTATATCATTGCCTTTTAGCAATGATATAAAAATAGGTAGAAAATCTATGACCTTGCTTTATCTGCAAAAAAAAAATCTGAGAGACGCACCCATATAATTCTTTGAAAAATGTTGTTTTTTTTTATAACATCAGTACACTTACTACTTGCAGGTATATTATCTAAAACTATGCCCCACTATTCTTTTTTTAATGTTCGTATTTATTAAACTGAACTCAGCTCAAAGAATTTTAACCTTAGAAAAACTCGTTGAAAATAGTCCTGAAAACGCTTGGCAAATACATACGACCTCCGTTATAGAAACTCTTTAATCACGATAATGTCGACGTGTAGGTGCATTAGAAAAATTGCTTGTATTAATACCTCTTGAGTGGAATTGCAAATGTAAGTGCGATGAATGTGGAATATTGAGTGGTTTAATGGTTAATGGTCGTATTTAAAATGTACTATTCTTTCTCGTGGTTTTTGCTTGATTAATCCAGAATAAAACGTATGAATTTGCGATTAAAATGGAATAAAATCAAATGAGAGTTTTTTTTAAACTCCTACACGTAAAGAATTGAATTCTTGTGTCAGGAGGTTTTATAAACATGTCATTTAACTCACCAGAGAGAAGACACCCAAACTTAGAAGGATGACTCGTGAATAACACCAATGTTTGTCCTACGCGGGGATCGAATACGTAAAACGTCGTGCAAGGAGGGTTTGGTGTGGTGGTCCTCAACCAACCGACTAGCCGTGCAGTCATTCGCTGATAAAGTTTTGAGTATGTATAAATGTTTGTCAAAGCTAAAAGCTTAAACTACTCGACTGTGTTGGTAAGGAGTTTATTAGACACCCTCTATACTCGCACTTTAATGCATACGCTACCTTCGATTAACGAGTATTAGCGCATCTAGACACAATAAAATCTATGTATATCTATACTAATATATAAAGCTGGAGAGTTTGTTTGTTTGTTTGAACGCGCTAATCTCAGGAACTACTGGTCTAAATTGAAAAATTCTTTTTGTGTTGAATAGACCATTCATCAAGGAAGGCTTTAGGCTATAAACCATCACGCTGCGACTAATAGGAGCGACGATACAATGGAAAATGTAAAAAAAACAGGGCAGGTATAAATCATAACTTATATCTCCTACCCACGGGGACGAAGTCGCGGGCAACAGCTAGTATTTCAATAAATCTTCGTATTATTATTGAGACTCCAATAATCCAAAACAAAAATGTTTCAAAATACTTTTTAAGAGACTATATTTTACATTACATAAAAGCATTAAAAACTCTTTTCATACTCAAAACATCAAAACCAACAGTTTTTCACATTAATGAAAATAAAAGAGTTCCGCGACTCCTACTGACACTACTCAGCCACAGAATTTCCTAAACTAATTAAGGAGCGCTTTTTTACCAAAACATTTTAAAAATGATAACGAGATATCATTTCCGCGAAACCGCACCGTTATGCCAGCTGTAAGATAGTCATCTACAGAATGGCGTTTCATTTACGAGAACAAAAGAACAAATCAAAATAAAGGGCTAGCCTCTTACTGCGATCACTGAAAACGGGACTGTTGCTATTGCGAAAGCAAGATGGCGTTACATACTGCATGTATCTGCGTCTCGCTTACTCAAAAGCTACAGTCCTACTCTTACATTTCGTAGTGCATATTCCTCGAGTTCTTTTAACTCCAAATCTCTTTCATGTCTGTCAAAATTTAATTTAGGTACTATTTTAAGTGGTAGTTTTATTAAAGGTATGACATTTAATTGACCTAAATGGAACAAGAGTTTATTAATTAAAGTCGAAGTAATTGTTTTGTTCTGAAATTAGATTTTTGGATTATTTTAATTAAAATTTGCCTAATTTACTGTGACTGAGTGATTAGGCTTCTGTTTCAGAAGTTAATTAAATTTCACACGAGGTAATATGGTCCGGAGGGTGTTTAGTGAGAGTTTGTTTTATTTAATTTGTTATTTGCTTTGTTTTATATTCGTTTAACATTAAAATACAATTGTATCGTTGTTACGCAAGAGTTCATGTTACAGGAAGTTTAAGTTTTTTTTTTCTAAATGTACTGCCCATAATTTTATCGTAAATATGGTAATCTTTAAAGTTATATTGTCTGTATCCGTGAAACTATATATTAATATTGACAATTACAGCTAGCCCTTACATAAAGTCGCGTCATTAGGTATCTGAAACGAACCATTGCAGCCGTTCCAATACCATTTCCTCGGACTACAATACACACAGTACAGAATACCTGATATACCTTTTTTAATTTCACATCAGATATGGACATGAAATTCCTAAAACACCTGCGGACCCGACCTGTCTCAATTTAAAAAGCTTGCTTTACGACCATCACAAAAAGCGGTCGCGGAAACGGGGCCATCTTTGCTTAAAAATTCAATTTGGCTAAACGTACTTGGTCTGCGGGATATATCACGTGAAAGCAATTTGAACACCTCTACGGTAGCACTAAACGTTATTTATGGTAAGCTCACGGCACTCAGTGGATAGCCCACATTGAGTTTCAAAGGATTTTCGGCAGTAACGGGTTTCTGTCGCCATTGTCACATGCTTATTGTACCGCGTAATGGAAGAGGCTACACTGTCAATAAATATCATGACGCCCTGTTCACGGAACCGACACACCTTATCTGGGGTATTATACTCCAATGTTCGTATTTTCGATGTATTAATAAGCAAATGTAGACTTATGGAAACCCGTGTGATTTATTCTCCAACTCTCATTGTAGTGACCACTATTCACTAACAGTTATTTTGTTTTATCAGCTATTTATTGCGTTTTATAAACGAAACACAAGAGAAGGTTCTTTACGTTAATGTCACCTAATCACTAAATACTACAGTTCATATTCGAAGTAACGATGATTGTCCCATATTCAGGATGCTTTGAAGTTATCTAATCAATATAACTGTATAAATAAGGTAATTTTAGATTTAATAATATTAAGATATTTTTGCTAAACCAACAAATATTTTTATCCACATCAAATGAACGCACATAATGATACGCCATACCATAAATAACGACAGTTATGTATAAACCCCAAAAGAAATATACGATTCCTTCCGAAAACACAAAATTAAAAAAAAATACACAAGTCTACCTACCCATCAAGCTTCAAAAATAAATCATCAAATGAAAATCAATAGCAACAAGGAATTCTAATTATGTTCTGCCGGCTTGATCAGCTCAGCCGCTTAGACGGAGAAACTTAGACCCGTAAGGCCGTAACAATCCGTCCAGCAGCATTAGTCAAACTCGGCTTAATACCCAAAATAGACTTAATGTAATCCTCTGAAATAATAATGAATTAGATTAAGATAAGTATCTCACCGTGAAATTGACTCATCCTCACATTACTATCACTCCTTCTCTTGAATTAATGTTCGTAAGTAGTTTCTGCACACGCTTTTGATGGACAGTCACGCTTTTGCCACCACAAAAAATCTAAGTAGTACATTAGATACTCCAATAATGTAAAATTTACCGTTGAAGTATGATTTGTTTCGAACAAGGATCAAAAGGCGTAGCAACATCTGTTGAATATCACAAGTTTATGAAAAAAAAAAACAAATTAATCATTTTGTTCATTGAATTAGACTCTTTAAATCTAAATAAATTTAATTTTCGGCTTAGTCTATTCAGTAAGTTATTGATGAGATTGCGTGATAGATACCAACAGAAATAAAGCCTTAACTAAGTATAGAAAAATAATATTTAAATACATTTCCATTACTTGGATCATCATAGTAGTAAGCTGTAACTTTTAAACACATAAAACAGAGAAGAAAGCAGTTGCCAAGTGTACCACAGTTTATTATTATTGTCTGAAATAGAGTTCCTATTTACACATAATAAAGAGGTTATAAATGAAATACCAGAAATAGCAAATGAAATATGACGTCTTGATATAAATACTTTTTGATAGATCTTCAGGCTACGATGCCAGGGTTCTGACCTTTCTTATTAAAATTTCAAAGATTAACCTTATAACCTTTTTTCTTATAGAAGAAAAAAAATATTTACCATATTGGTATATTTTCATCATTCCTTTTAAAAGAAAAATACTCTACTTTTAAAAAAGGAAAAAGATTATATTTGTTTCATCAAACTATTATTTAACACTTGTATCAAAACTATCAACAGAACACTTCCAAACAGACAAACTCAAAAATATTGCTTGTTGAGTAAAAATAAAGCTAAAAGTTAAATATTAATCCCCGAAATGGCAGCAGTGTTCGTCTGGTGTCAAGTGTGAGCGGTACATCGTTAGTCGAAGAGTTTTCTTTTGTCTCAAGGGCTCCGTCGCTTGTTATTCCCGCTTTTGTTGGTGACCCTGGCAGGCTTCTTCTTATTTATTCATTGCGTGCTTTCTGGTATATGTTGGTTAAAAATATGGTGAAGATATTGGCGATTTGGTTTTGGTTAAGCTTGTGATGTGCGGGTTTGTTTCAACGTTGAATCATAATTTGCCGTCTTAATGACAGATGTGTGTGAGTTCAGTAACTTCTGATATATTGGACTTTAACAATGGATTATTTTTAAAGCAGCTTAATGTCCTTACTGGGGGACTACCGATATGCCTTACTGTATATTATTGCTTTTGTGGAACATATCTTTTCCGCTCTACACCATATATTGCGCAGTCTTGCTAACACAACCATTATAATATTACTTTAAGACGTATTGGTAAACTCTCAAGGAGCTTTATAAGCACTAATCCAATAAGGCCTCTAATAAACTAAGGATTCACAGGAAGGAACGCTTTCAGGGGCCAATGAAATTCCTTCATTTAGGTATTTCCTATCCTACAAAGACTTCTTTTGATCTTTTTCTGTTTGGCTGATATGTAGTTTTTAAATCCCCTGTAGGCTTTTCACATGGTATTAAAACATTTTTATTTTTTTTATCAGGTGTGCTGGTTTCTTTGTGATTTTTTCCTTTACCTAAGGTTTTCAACCGACTTTTGAAAGGTGCAAGTTCTCAATTGGCATTTTTTATGTTTGATACCTCAGAAATTAGGAGGGGATAAATGGACAATTTTGATTCGTTTGATCATTTAACATGAAATAGTCATTCTCATTTCGTCGTAAAAAAAAATATTAAGTTAGGCCCAGTAGTTTTTAATTGTATGTAAGAAAGCAAATTAGATAGAACAAAACTGTAGACTCTTACATCCCATCCCAACCGAAACCAATAATAGGCAAATGTCCAAACAATATCCAAGCTACTCAATTCTGTATTACTACTAACAAGAAAAGAACTGTCTGACAGTCTCGCTCAGCACTCCTGTCACATTGTCCCATTGAAAACTCGTTGTAAATCGTCGGCCGGACGCTAGTGTCGCCACCCGTGTCCGTCTGGCAAGCGCCCAACATTATGTTTTACTAAGTTTTTCAACACGAATAGCTGTAGGTATGAATTACGTGTAAAGTTATAACTATAACTAGACTTATTTTATTTACACCGCCTTTTTATACTTGATAATGTCATAAGAAGATTTGTTTGAAGTATCTTTTACATGTGACTGTCTAATGCATAGTCTGCAAAATGCATAAGTCTGGAGGCTTCGCAACACGAAAGATAAAACCTTTCTAATCGAATCCTAGGGTGGGGTCTAATTCTATAATTAAAAAAACTGATTTAATTAAGATAAAAATACATAATAACATGACTGTACCATGTCAATTCGAAACTAAAAGCTGTAACAAATACAAAATTGATCCGCAATCCCAATTAGTCGCCGTTTAAATTCCCATTCCGAGCTCCCAGCTATTAGTTATAAGCGCTTAATTCCATACTAGTCGTGTACAAATCTGAGTATTAACATATCGTGCAACACCGGCGGTACTACTAATTTAATTAAGCAATTACGTCAAATACCAGTACGTTACATTCTACAATTTAATACACGAACGTAAACAAAGCTAAACAAGTGAAAATTCGTTGAAATTGAAACACAAAAGCCAATTTCATTAGTTACATACAGAAAGTTTAACAGGAACTCACGATATTGCAATACCATTTTACTCAGTTCACGTAGTTTGAGAAAAAGTGGAAGAAACCGAACGGCGGTGCAATAAGGGGTGTTATAAAAACCCACAACATTAACAACTCGTCCGGGAATAAACCGCTGTACAACAAGACGGAGTAAGCAACACCCATTCACAAACAATGGAAATACGCATACCTACACGCTTAGTGGTGTTAAGACCCTTGTACATGTGCACTATGGTCTGAAACTTGTATCCTGTTACAAGTCAGAGCTCGTTGAGACATTGAACTAAATTGCCATCGATCAATTTTAAAACTGTTTCGATTACCAAGCTTGAATTACAATTTGCGTGTAAATTACAAAATTATCACTTATCAAACTACAAGCGACAATACGATACAAAAAACGACTGCTGCACTAAGGAACTTTATCCTTGTGTCACAGTAGGTGGCACAAATATATTAGACTCAGGTTTGTCCACCACCACCCGTGCAGTAAAAATGCAATTAAATCCAAACACTTTTCATCGTTAACAAAAGCTTTTCTTTACCACATACCTGCTGTGGTATAAAGTGTAAGCTAAATATCGCTTCTAACAGCAACTTCAATTGTCAAAATTGCAAAAATAAAGATTTTTTTTTAAATGTCTCCAACCAATCCCATAAATCATCAGTCTAGCCTTTTCCGAACTATTTTAGGGTCGGCTTCCAGTCTAACCAGATTCAGCAAAGTACCACTGTTTTACAAGGAGCGACTGCGACCCATAACCACTCAAAATTTGACCAGAACCTTTAAAAACCGAGTGAATATCGTGGTCGGTCGATGTGTCTGGCATCTAACATTTAGGAAGCAAGGCTCTCATTACTGCAACAATTTGTCACGGGCGCACCGAGCGTATCCTACTTTACACTAGCGACGCTTCTTACCCGGCTCAGTTTGATGTGGTCTCCACCAAAGTGCGTACTTATCCTGGCTGTGTCTAAATACAGTACGTACAAACTAGGCAGGTTTCTAATTTGTATGTTGTTGTCTTTACTAACAGGTGCGGATAATGTAAATGATTTAATCTGAAGAATGTTAATACGGTAACGGTATTACGATAAAATCGGTTCATTCAGTCTGAATTCTGAGGTAGTTAACATAAAAAGCCGACGAATTGATAACTGATTACGTTTTAACGACGTTAATCGAAACGCTACAACAAAAAAAGTGTATATTATAGTAACTTAAGAAATAAGTAGTTTTTATAACATAAATAAATTATTATTTTCTATTAGAGTACAATTTTAGTTGGATATAATTTTTAAATGTTAAATATAATATGGAATGTGAAATGTAAATTAAATATTATTCAATTCGTTGGTTTTTCTACATAGAAATAATAAAACGAATATACAAACTACACTAATCAGGGAACTCTTTATAACAGCTGGAGGTCACGAAACAAAAGAACATCGTGCTGCCTACAGCCTACCTAATTACAACTAACACAAAAATCATAATTAAACTCCTTAAAAGGGTAAACCAACAGATGCTAAGTTAAAAAATATGGTAATTGTTAAAATTAAACAAGCAATCTCATTGTGTACCATACCGGGGACGGCTCGATGGCGTTCCGAGAAAATGGGCTATTGCCTCTAAATGTACCAAGTTTAAACAATGATTAGAATCGCGATTTATAGTAATTTGCAATGTAAATGTTAATGGAATCGGTTTATGACCTCCTTCAAAAATATGGGTATTATCCACTCTAGGTTATCGTTTTTTATTCGACTGTTATATATCGATTGGTTTGATATCGAATCGTAATCGATAATCGTATCCCTTCGCTTAGTTAAAGCTGAGATTTAAGTAATGCAATTTGTGAACCTATTTATATGATAATCCTAACTGTGTCTGCTGAAGCTAAGTTTTAAGGTTCCGGCAAAAGGTTTTCGTGCCTTTACACGACACATTCTTTTGTTAACTTTGTGCCTAATTTGGTCTAGATCCATTAAACCATAACGAGATAATTGAAAAGAAAACTGAGTTTCAATTTACATGGAGATATAATTACGAAAAAATACCGTAGTCCAATAAATCAGACGAAAATAAATGGTAGATTTGCAATCGCATAGAGCTTAAAAGATGGTGGTGGTTTTAGATACACCACCAATACAAAAAAAAACAATAAAGATCCCCAATGATTCGACCTACACAAACAATATTCAAGGTTAAAAGAACTATAGAAATCTTGGAAGTTGTACGTAACTATCTAAAGTTACACGACTCTTCGATATCTAACATATTATTATTTGTTGATAATCTATCGAGTCCTAAGTAAACTGCGTATTCGATTCAAATTGAATGTTTGAACATAACTGAAATGTTAAAATCGACATGTTTATTTATACTTCAAAACATTGCATATTATTATATTCTTGATTATCACCAGAATTCTGTACAAGTGGAGACAAAGGAATTAAGACTCAAAATACATCTATTCCAAAAGTTACTTTTCAAAGGTGAAAAATGGAAACTTCAAGATAAAACTGAGAGACTAAGAGGAGTAATTGAGCTGGGCCATTGTGTTACCACAATTCGCACAACCTTTAGACGCATTCATCGAATCTCGTCCTCCTATAGATGTAAATTAGGATGAAAATTCAAAAGAGCACTTAGTTTTAAACCGGAATCGGGCCACTTCAAGTATTAATTGCTTTTCGTGGCTCATTGTGAGTCAGATCTGTGGAAGTGAGATGCAAATTACGCTAAACTTTGCAACTGCCCTACTTTTCTAACGGAAATGTAAAAACTTTCATGAAAAACAACGCCTATGAAATAGAAAACTCTATCTACAGTTTACAAAACTGTTTTTTTTTTGTTCGGCGACTTTGGTTGTACTAATAGTCGACTATAAAAACTTAATCCTTTGAATGTTCTTTGCATTTTACGTGAAATTTTCTTGTAGTTTTGTTGCTTCTGTATTTTTGCATTTTCCGTTATTTATTTAACAGAGTTTATGTTTAGATAATGTTCCAATTTTTTTGTTTATTAATCTGTATGTTTAGTTTTTAATAAAGCATTTGCATGTAACCTTTGTGCTACGTGCTAATGACTGTACATAATTAATCATCAACTATACCCTAATAACGGCAATTACAATTCAAATAAATGATCAATATGCTATCGCTCTGCACAACTAATCAACGTATAATTGAACTTAATTCGTTCATTTGTCGTTTTGCATATAATTTCAATCTCATTATAATATCCAAACCTAGTCCATAATGGGTCAGCTATTATAGTTTGAAATATTGGGCTTTTTACGCTTATAATTTTCGCTTCGCTTCTTCAACACCCTGTATATCCTATCCGTTGACTTTTTTTCACATTTTAATCGTGATGTCTCATTATTAACTCTTTTATTTTCGATGTCTTTTCTTTTAATATATAAATCCTCTATTAAGTCATACTGTTATAAACACAAAAACATACAAAACTCCCTCATTAACTACGAAAGACTGCCTCACAATTATCGAACACCAGCTACACTAGTTACAATAATAATATAAAAAAATAATCACCAATTAAACCAAGCAAGATATTGAAAATGTAATTTACGTTATGCCAACCATATTCGATGAACAAGGAGTTAATTAGTAAAATGCAACGCGGAGCAGGATTGGTTTTGTGCTATGTCAGCCATTTTCGATGCGTACACCAGACTAATGAGAACGTAAATATTTCAATATGGCCGCCGATATTTTATTGATAACTGCGTCGGTTGCAAGCTACATATGTGAATTGTACTTGGCGTGATGTTCGCTTAATTGGAGGCTGGGTATTTGATGGGTACACTCAAAACTGACATGTGACATGATTCGAGAGATGCGCGATTTCAATGTGTACGATTGGTTTGTGTATTGTTTTATTATTAAATTGAATTTAGATGACTGTTGAGTTCGGTATTTATTTAGTATTTTATAACTATTGCCATGATTTATTGTCAAATAAGAGGGAATTCGCTATTTAGTTGATATTGGCTGAGCAGTTAGACCAAATTACAATAAGGTAAAAAAAGCGGTGGTGTTATTGAAAATAAAAATGTTTTTATATTTTTTTATGAAAAGAAATACCCACTTCGTCAATTTTAAAAGCTTTCACTTTTGACAATGGCTAAATGCATTACCCTGTCAAAACTCTTACACTTACGGAGTGTTTTTTTGTTATTATATTGAAGTAGGCCCTTTTGAGAACAAATTGCCACAAGCTTTACGAAAACATTTTTATACTAACAGTATTAATTAGTCTTCATTATTAAATAAGGAAAACTACATTAAATATGCAGCTATTTAAAAACTGGTGATTAAGAAAAGCCCTTAAAAGAAATTTATAGGAGCATAAAAAAAAAACATTTTTTTTTAATATTTTAGAAACCAATTTATATATTTATCTTTACAGTTCAAGAAACATGCTCTATACCATTTCATACTTTAGTACATTCCCCTTGTTTTATCTAGTTATTAAAATGTATATTATAAAATAACGATAACTGTATGATTCAGTTTGTTAGTCTTGACTTGCCCCATTCGTTTGTCACCCTTAAATTGCTTTTATTTCATTCCATAAGAGTCATTCATTATGACGATTAATCTATTTAAGATTGACTTGTATAACCAGAGTTATTCATATGAATAATAATTATATTAAACTCCTCTCAATTTTTCATTTTATATTTTTGTTGAACTTGACTGTCTTGATGCTGAGTCTAATAAAAAAACGCGTCTTGCCGCTTTACCAAATGTTAATTTTCACTAATTTTAATGAAGCTAGAATACGTTTATAACTAATTAAACATATTATGTAATTGCATTTTCTCACGATTAGTGCCGTAACTTAAATTTTCAGCTTATAGGTACATCTAGAGATAATTTCTAAAAAAAATATTTAAGAGAAAAGTACCAAAAATAATATCTAATTATGTACTCTGAGAGGATTAACTAGACATGTCTTAATGCTCCATTTCCCACAGCTTATTTTAACTGCAAGCATTAAACGACATCAATAATTTATTACTAGTACCTACACCTACCTATCAAAATTAATAATGCACTAAGATTAAAACGCTTCTGTCGCAAGCATTACCCCCTAATTAGGGGTTAGATGTGCAGCCAGCATGCATAACTTTTAATTGACAGGGGTTACATTTAAACAGTTGCCTCTTCATGCGGAATTTTTAATTTGCAAATAGATAAGTTGTTAAAATAGGGGAGGTTCCGAGGTTACGTTGACATAGATTTATTTGTAGTAAATGATCTTGGAGTTTTCGTATTTTTGTGTTCTATAAACGCTGCAATTGTGAACATAAACATTAAAAAATGAATGACAGACGCACATTTTGTAAGTGTTTTGTTAAGTTAGTGGTAAATTTTATGAAATCTTTGAAATTTGCTTTTTATAATACGTTAAATACAAAAATAAAATTAGAAACACCATTCGACTACGAGACGAGATCGAGACACCTCAAAAATAAAATCAATTTCGAAATCGTTAAAATATGCGAAATAAAAACTTATTAGAAATAAAAATAATTGTCACTCGGTACATAAACTCATTTTTGGTACATAACCATATCATATGTGAAAATTACATATCTCTAGTTCATGAGATATAGCCTTGTGTTAGACGGACGGACAAATGGACCGTGGGACAGACCTATAACGGCGGGGACTTGGATATACTGTTTCACTTTTTGCCTTTGAGTATGCCTTAAAAATACTTAAACAAACTTATGTCACTTCGAACTTTCTGCTGAATAAACAAAATTAACTACCAATTACTGGCTCACCTTTACAACACAGCCTACTTACCTACCTATATACCTACAACAAAAGTTTACCTAACATTAAAGAGATTATATAACAGAAACTATTAAATTGGCTTAAAAGATCACAACGAACGCCAAAAGTTAATTTAACAATCCCGAAAGGGTTAAGTAAAGTTACAATCAGCTACAAACTTCTAATTGAAACCTCGTTTGAAAACTAAAAGTTGATCAATCGAATTTGACGGGTTGTCAGCCCGTCACCTGCCACCGACGTCGTTGACTTTCCTTTAGATATTATCTGACTTAAAGTACAATTCACTTAACAAAATTTATGTTAAAAATTGAATTTTAGATAGATTCTCTAAAACCATATCAAATAAGCCGTAATAAGTCAGCATTGCATTGTTGAAGTCTTCTGGGAACCTTTTGGCACCATCAAGCTAAGTTAAAAGCACTGTTAAGCATTCAGTATTATTAACGAAATCATATGAGGAAGCATTATCACCTCAAATGGTAGAAAAAAAGGGATTTTATAAACAACACAATTGTATAATAAAACATGAGAAAAATAAAAAAATGAAAAAATGCCTATGACAAAAATACACGAAAAAGAAGTAATGAAACAATGAACAAGATCTTTGAAGCATTTAGTCCAAAACAATATCAGTCCAATGTGCAACTATAAATACTAAATACTTCTACGTAACTTGGCATATCGTAGGCCTATATAGCACAGAATACAGCTCCAGATAATATCTGACGTCATCCTCCTATCTTTGGAAAAGTACCGGTCACAATACCGTTCTAATTAAGAAAAACATAAAGGAATGTAAATCAAATTATTCTTAAAACAATACATTCGCGAATTTCCCCCTTATCTCATAAACCTACTGAACAAAAGATAACAGAGATAAAACATTGCTGGTGAGTTCTTTGTAAATGGTTAACGGCTATATAATACAAGGTTAGAAAAATACGAGTTCTAATATAATAAATTTTAATGTAATTTAAGGGTTTTTATGTTGTTTAAGACGAATACTTTAGCAATAGTAACAACTAGCTGTACGTTTAATCAATCTGAAATATTTGTAAGGTATGTAACGTGTGACACTTTAAATAGAGGAGGTCATCTTTATAAATCTCTTCGATTACATTCATAGCTAACTATCAAAGCCAAATTCAAAAAGTATAAAATATTTTCTACTAATTAGCAATTTTTTGATCGGCAAAATCGACATTAAACCGGACCCTGATGTGCCCACCTCTAAGCTTACCAACTGCTTTAGTTATGGAGAAAAAAAAGCTCAACAAATTTCACAGTTGTCTTTCCTTTTATGGTAAGCGTCATGTCTAAGAAATGTGGTATCAATATTAGATCTAATCTCTATTATTTGTAACCTCTGATACGTTAAAAATATTACAGATTAGATTAGGTACGCATCGAGAGTACCTATTTGGTCCTGCATTGTACAAAAAATAACAGAGCATCGGACTATTGATCGTAGAAAAAGTACGACACAGCTCTGGCATAGAAAAAGTCAGGTCGTTTGCTTCAAAAAATATTGGCTGGATAGTGTGACAGATTCATGCGTGCCATCCGTCCTCTAGAAAGAGGTCAACTACAATCAGCTATAACTCTTGCCTCAGAGCACGACCCTAATTGATACTAGTTTTTGTTCAGACATAGATACTTTCTCTACAAGAACTAAAATAGTGTTCATAATTATTGTTTTTGATGTTTCGGTTCATAGATGCTGTATACGGCTTTTTTTTATTTATCCAGTATCGTCAAACCGCTCTTTTACTTTTTCTTATAATTAAATTTGATGCATAATTAAATCATTTATTTATGTATAAATATTTTGTTCATTTATGTTTATTTAGGTTATATCCCTTAAGGGTAACAGAATCCTATTTCTAAGGTCTTTTGTCTGTCCACCCCCTTTTTCTAAACGAGTTTTCTAAACTATAATTTTCTTTGTACTATTTTACATAACCCATCGCCTCGCATTTCACCAGTTTTATATGAACCACATGTAAAAAATATTTACCCTTTATACTTATTTCATATTACATCAAGTTGACATATTCTTGTCAAAACAGTCAACTCAAACAGCAATATTGTGAAGATAAATAACGATACACAAACAAATAACACAGATATTTGCCATCCCATAAGAAATACCTTCGGAATAATATACAAAAACAGTGACGCGTTATCACAATATTCCAATTAACGTATCTAATATATAAAGCAATATCCGGATAGACACGAAACTAGTCCGTATATCCGCATAAAGGCGTATACACGTGGCAAAAAATCGCTAGACTTGCAATACATTGTGAAGTCAAACAGATTGTGAAGGACCAAATGGAGTCTTAACAATACTTAGCAAATGCTTGTAATATAATTTAAGAATTGGAAAAAGACTTAAATTGTTTGGAAATATCATTATCTTTAACCAAGTGAGACTGACTTGTCAATCATTAAAGCCATTTAATCAGCGTTCGAGAAATAGAACTTAACCGGCTTAGAATAAAAAATATTGAATTATTTAAACGTGTCCCGCTTCCACGACTGTAATATTATAATACCATAAAAGATGGCGGTAGGCTTACAGGTATCACAAGAAATACATTACTGACAACATATTATCGCAACGCCAACTATATTTCTCACATTATCTAAATCAGCCTTAAGAAAGACAACTGACTACAGTATACTCGGTTTTCCTACAAATATTAAAGACAATTCGTATGCAGTAGAGCCGTCAGCCTTATTATATCCGTGATAAACAATAGTAGTGATCATCACGCACATAAAGTGATATTTTAGTAGGTGTACACTGACAAAAGTGCTCGTTTTCTTTCTTGACGCTTGTTTTGTTTTTGACTGTACGGTAGCTTAGGAAGGCTATACCGATGCGTTTTACTGAAACCAATCTTGGTTTGGTTTTGATTGCATATGGCCATATACAATCGAATATGGGGTTGTGAATATTAGACTGGGTCTAATAAAAAAGTATAGAAAATTGATAATTATGATATAATATAAGGTATTTTTCTTGACACTGGTAAAAGCACTCAGCATAGCTAAATGGAAAATAAACAGAAGAAGAAGTATGTTTTTTTTAATGTTCCTAAAATATTATAAAATGTTATAAAATAATGATTTACTTACGCTTATTTATTGGAGGATTATTCTTAACGATGATCTGATACGTCGACAGGGCCGAAATATTGAATGAATAGTAACCGAAAAAAATTGTATTCTTTTTGTTTTAAAAATATAATAAAACAATTTATTTAATATAATTATAAGATTTCTAAAAACGAGGCCTGACTATTACTGTTACCAAACTATCTAACAATGATCCTATCTGATTTAAAAATACTATAATGTGAATACATAAGATTATCATTTAAACAATTATTCGTGATATAAAATAATACTCAGTGTAGGTTGTAGGTACTCACAATGAATCCAAGCTTGCATACTATTCTTTCGTCAAACCAAAATTTTCCCCTTTCCTCCCTATTTTCTTATCTCCTTATTAAAATAAATATTCTGAGACGAAGTGATATCGTCGCTCATAGCTAAATCCTTCTTGGGGAGAAATGCAACCACTAAATTGCGTTTCAAAAGAAAAACGATGGTTTTGTAACGTATTCAAAGTAGTCATTTCCACCCTATGTCTGCACATTTTAGATATATACTGTGTTATTATAACATATTGTGCTTGTTCTTTTTGTTGGAAAGGGAGAGTTGTGTTACTAAACTTAAAATGTCAAATTGACGTATAATACTTGTAAAATAACGTCTCAATGTGTTATATCTTGTTAAGGAGTATGCTTTTTATACAAGACATATACATGTTGACCAGTTGAACAGACGTAATAAAGTTATATTCCACTAAATTCTAGTAAACAATTTCATGGACGAAAACAACGAGAAGTGACTCGGAATGGTATCATTCTTTATTCTAATAATAACTATTTATTATGTTAAATATTGTGATAAATGTATAAACTATTACTGAACGCCACTATATTTAAATTGTTGCGATCACATTGCGTTTGAATATTGCTTATCAAATTCAACAATGTTTGTATTATTTACATCACCTTACTTTCTAGAGCAAAACACATACGGTGACATATTTTTATGTACGCCTCAGCGGGGCGCGGGGCGTAGCTCAGATGGTAGAGCACTCGCTTAGCACGCGAGAGGTACTAGGATCGATACCCGGCGCCTCCTGAGGTGATGAATCGTTGGCGACTTTTTTAGTTTACATTTGCTTACTTAGTGAAGGTACTTTTAAATTAAATAAATTTAGTTTTAAACAATTAAGTAAGGAACACCTTTTTCAAAAATATTTTAATAAAATTAACAATTTGAGTATATAACAATGCATTATTCTGTACAAGATAACATACTTAATCAATAATTACGAAAACGCAGGTATTCCAGTGATACCTCTACCCAATATCAACGCATGAATATCGTGAGTGCCTTCATACGTGTTGACGGCCTCCAGGTTCATAACATGCCTAATAACGTGGTATTCATCCGACACACCGTTACCTCCCAGCATGTCCCGAGCTACTCTTGCTATTTCCAAAGCCTTCCCACAATTGTTCCTTTTGATTAACGAAACCATCTCAGGAGCTGCCTTATTTTCGTCCTTCAGTCGACCCACCCGCACACAAGCTTGATACCCGAGGGCTATCTCAGTCAACATGTCAGCCAGTTTCTTCTGTATAATCTGGTTGGCTCCGAGCGGTCTCCCAAATTGTTTCCTATCTAATGTGTACTGACGGGCAATCCGCAAACATGTTTCAGCGGCACCGAGAGCGCCCCAAGCGATCCCATATCGCGCGTTATTGAGACATCCGAAAGGCCCTTTCAAACCTACTACGTTGGGCAATAAATTGTCCTCCGGTATAGCCACTTCGTCGAGCAATATCATGCCCGTGGCCGATGCTCGCAAAGAGAATTTCCCATTGATTTTAGGAGTATCGAGACCTTTTTTGACTTGCGATCTTTCGACGATATAACCTCGCACTTTGTTTTCATCATCTTTCGCCCACACAACCAGTATGTCAGCAATCGGAGAGTTAGTGATCCATGTCTTTGATCCCGAAAGTACGTAGGTTTTATTTTTAGCGTCATATTTAGCTTTCGTCACTAAACCACCAGCGTCGCTTCCATAATTCGGCTCTGTTAAACCAAAACATCCTACTAGTTCTCCCGTGGCCATTCTTGGCAAATACTTTTGTTTTTGTTCCTCGGACCCATACATGTATATGGCTCCCATAGCTAAGCTGCTTTGGACACTCATTGCTGACCTGTAAGCAGAATCTACTCCATCCAACTCCTTCGTCAATAACCCGTATGTGACCGAGGAGACACCGGCACATCCGTAGCCTTTAATGGTACATCCGAGAACGCCCATTTCTCCCATCTCCTTATAAATTTCTCTATCAAAGATTTCATTTCTGTTCGCTTCGATTATTCTTGGTACTAGTTTCTCGTTGCAATAAGCTTTGAATGAGTCCCTTATCGCCTTTTCGTCGTCAAGTAATTGTCCATCTAAATTCAGGGGATCCTCCCAATTGAACGTAACTTTTGCGTTTTTGGGGCATGTGGTCGACAAAGCTCTTAAATTTGCAGCGTTTTTACACAACGATAATAGTTTAGTGGACATCGACACGGCCATTGTTGATAAGTTTTAAGTTCGACACAATTTTAGTAGCACAGCACTTGTTTAGTTGTTTACAATGTAGAATCAATTTGAGCAGGAGTCACTTTAACGTTTTATAAACTAGGTGAACACTTTTCAACAATACTTTGACTAAATAACACTTAATGTTACCGCTAGTCTATGCAATAACACATATTTCGAAAGAATTAACTCATTCCATAACCTCACTCGCGACCTAAAGACAACAAATGGTTGGAACAGCAATCTGTAACTATGTTCATATCATTGAACTTTGCGTCACACCGCGTAAAAGTCACCCATGTGTGCGTGTGTTATCTAATTTCCAAGCGGCTGTTTACGAGGATGGATCTGCCATTTAAGACTTTACTGCTAATAAAATAAGATTGCATTTTGATAGTATTAGGGCCGTAAATAAATATTATTTAGCTAAAGCTTGTTATTTCTCTTAATTTTTATCAAAAACAAACACAATGATAAAACTGTTTCTTGTTATCATTATTTACGTATGTCACCTGGTATTTCAACAGTTGCTGATGGATGAAATGAACCTCATTAATTCGGTAGATAAACATTTCTATTATCGGACAAGGTCAAAACCCGCGTACGAAGTCATTGGTTGAGTTTTTTACGTGCAATCAAAAATAACTCCACAAAAGTTGATATTCGTATTACCTATATAGATATCGATAGAAAAATATTATGTACGCTATTAAAATCCACTAATTCTTAAAGATAACCGAGTTACAACAAATCTTAACTTTCAATAAAATAATTAAAACATGCATACACCAATACAAATAAAGTTGTCGCAAATAATACGCAATATACATAACATTAGTAATTTGGGATGTTATAATTTATCGTACAAGTATTAATATTTACAAAATTGGTAAAATTGTACTACTACTATACCAACTATACTAAGAAATAATTGTATCAAACTATCCTTTGAGCGCCTGAACGTGACTTTTGGCAATAACTACTGAAAGGCATGTAATTGTGTTGCAGCGCCTAAAACGTCAGGCATAATTTTACATTACCATATAAAGTCCTGCGGCTAAGCATTAAGATTTTTTAAGCTGCAGTCATTTCAAAATTAGCTACCGCAAAATTGTAGAGGTAAGTAAAAGTTTAATATGCTGGAAAAACACAAGGAAACTTTGCTAGGCTTAAGCATAGTTAAAACAGCCAACATTCTAGTTGGGTGCAGTTATTACATACTTAGGTTCGTCCTCAAAGATTTGAGTAAGGAAACTTAGCCATTTGCATAACGTAATTTTTCTAAGTTAATAACTGTCTTCGTAATTATTAAGTAGGTTTTTGTTTTTTTTCCATTCTTGGAGGAGTGTATGAAAGTCTATTTATTAAAATGCGCTGATACTCGCTCTCAGACACTCTTGACAATGCAGCAATGTTATCATAAGAAATGCTAAATTATTATGGTGTATCCAATAACATAACAAACTTTTTTTCCGAAGCTGAAGAAAAGCTGGCTACATATTATTTGGAGTTGTTTTTTTCAAGGGAGTGATTACTAAATTTCAGAGTGTTATTCGTGTAATTGGAAGATAATAATCCTTAGCATAAAATATATAGTCTTGTATTTTCTTTGCCAGAAATAAAGATAAGCAAGTTTGTGAGTAATTGTTAATCTATACGTTGATTACAAATGTAATTAATCTTTAAAACAAGACAATGTAATAATACTATGTGTGTACTTATATAGTACGCGTAGCTAACAACCTTGTTAATCCCTTCAACTAATCTAAATGTGTTTGTTTTAAGATTGGGTCTACCACGATAGATTAGCGGGGTCGGATTGGAACTTACGTCTTTATTGAATCAATGGGTAGCCACAAAGCTTGTTTTGTTAAGGATTTCACCCACATTATGTACAATGACTTAAAGACTCGAGCAACTTTTATATAACTTAAACATATAAGTCACGTAAATCATTTTACAAAAGATTCAAAAACATAACGCCTATCTAAAAAGTAAACATAGAAAATCTCTTTGAATTAAGCAACTTTTTGCTAACACAATATTGTAAGGCGCCATAAGTTAATTTGGACCAAAGTAATCGCGAAACACTTCTTCATTAAAAAATGTACAAAAATTAGGAACAACACACGCGGTGGCGGGGCCGTATGCGGACAGTGTGCCCATTTATTCACGCCCCGGGGTAAAAACCACAGCGTTATGAATGCGAACAACGTTGCAGCTCGTACACTAGCATGTTTTTAAGTTTTTCTTTGCGTAGACGAGTGAAATGTTTAATTTAAACTAGCTTACAGAAACATGTCATGATAATGCTGCTTGCTCTTCGGATATTATGTCATTTTTTGTCTTTTATTGCTTAGAGGTATGTGGTAAACCTACCTAAGGCGTTTTCCATTTCTTTTCGCCTCTACTTGCTTTATTATATACCTACTCATAGTTTTTATTTTTCAGTTCTTCAGCGTGGATTTACCAGGTGATACTGATTATATCATTTTTCTTGTAAGTCAGCCACTGCTTAGGACAATTTACAAAAATATAAGGACCTGCCACTAGACAAGGAAACGTGTTACCGTTCATGCAACCACTTAATCAAAAAGCTCATAAATGTCACGACATTTAGTCAAAAAGGTCGCATATATTTATACAATAAATTGTAACAAGCAAGAAGGATCTACATAACAATGTAAAAGGTATTTATCTAGATACTCAGGTCGCGTCATACCATCCGATTTCCTCGACAATAGGATCCTCGTAACAGGGGGATGAATCTTCTATAAATTATTCACTCTCTATTTGCATGACAAACGACGTAGAGCATGGAAGGTCTAAGACCTTTAATGGCACCTCTTCGGCCCTTGTTAACTGTATTTTAACCACTCCATCCTTTCGCACTTCTAGGGAAACGACACTCTTTAATGGGCCAGTGATTTTTCCCAGTCATATGCAAATGCTTGATTAGCATACATTTTATACTGAGCTCCTCCTTTCGCCGACAAAAACGTTAATAATATTAAAAACGCAAATTTCTGATGATGGTTGTTGTTGAAGCTTGTGTTCGTGAAGTAGAGCCGCACACTAAATCTTGTCGTTTTTATTCTCCTACTTAGAACTGCATTTTAATTCCTGCTATTTATGATGGTTCTATTTTGGTATTTTGGTGTTTAATACTTATAAAGATTTCTACCTCATTTCTAGATAATTTTCCACTTTATCTCAATAAAAAACAGACAACAATGTCTAAAACAAGAAACTGAACTAAATCTACAATTTTCAAAAAATTGAAATCCTATACGCAAACATCTGAGCTATTTACATAATATCTTGAAACGATATTAAGCAAAATCAGACAATGTCTCCAACGACTGCATAATAATACAAAATGCAAGTGAAGCGACGTTCCAAAATTAGAGAGTTCGACTTTCACACCTACATCTAAAAGCATTTTTTTTTACTGTTGTGTAAGCGAGACAGTGCAATACATTGCGTAGCGCTGCATCTCTTTTCCTCACCTGCAATAATATTATTTCAAAGGGTAGTGGTAGGTATCCTGAAATATCTTCACAAACATAAATGGAATAGTCGTGTAGTTCGAGAGCCTAGAAATACGAGATTATCTCCGTAGGTACGATCTAAGTCGTGCTATGAAATTGGTTTCACTGTTGGCGTAAAGCGATTTTAAAATAGAAAAGCAGATATCAAAGGAGTTCATTCGGGAAATAGTTTTGAGCTGTATTAGAAGTAAGTGTACTAACAGTGAAAGTATATGTTTACATGGTATATGTTGGATATTGGCTGTTGATGTAATTGAATAGATTACGGTATCGAGTATTTATGAACTTGTCTTAAGCTTGAAATACAAAGAGAAACATAACTCACAAATCACATCAATAAACACCAAAAAGCTAATATTTCTCAAAATATAAATTGCATCCACAAAATTTCTCCATTAAAATCCCTTGCCTTGAATAATAAAAGGTACTTTATTAAAATGTATCATCAATTAATACGCGAAAGGCTCGCATCGCTGCCACACCAAACCCGCCTCATTGTTAGAGATTAATGTAATCTGTTATAATTAGGATACACCCAGAGATTGCTTCCTTGGAACGTGGGGCTTTAATTGATTAATTTGGAAGCTATGAAAAGAGCCAAACAAAGCTGATAACTCTATTGATTGGAATTATGTGCTTGTTATTTTGAAGGATCGTTCATTTTTCTTACCTGTTGCTCATTTATTTTAAATTTGTGTAGGTTGACTTAAATTTAGCATCTAACATTATTAGCAAAGTGTAATTAGTATATACAATGTGTTACACTTGAACATCTGAGACTAACTTAATGACATCTATTTCTAGAGGCAGGTAGCAAAACGTTATCTTATTTCTGGACTACATTTCAGGGTTGAAAAAAAAATTATGAATTGGGTGTACATTGACAAATTTGTACTTAACTATAAGCACATAAATAAACAACATTAATGTCTGTCATTAATTCTACTTTGTTAAAAACCCACCGATCTTTATCCAACTTTACAACAATACATACACAAGCTTCAAATAAAATAATTACGAAAACAAACTGCCATCCAAACACGAAACGATTAATTCAAAAATATTAATACTAACATCACAATGTATTTACAAAAGGGTTTTCTCTCCAACCCTTTATTCTTGCATCGTAATTTTGCTCCCGAAGAACGAACTCGGAACAAATTAATGTTAAAACAAATTTCAATTGAACCCATTACTTTAGGAGTTCGTAAGTTTATAATTTAATGTCAAATTTTGTTACGACCAAACTTTGACAATGCGTTTGACATTTTGTTTTTGTATATATTGGCCATGCTTGGATTACTTCTGACACTGTATTTTGTTATTTGGATCTACAAAGAGGAATTATATTGTAAAAAAAATATAAATTTCTGATTTATATCTAAAGGTACATACCTAAACACTTTGTTAAGTTAGTTGTCGGTTTGAATAAACAGCCATCCAAAACTACTGCCGAAATAAAAAAAAACATGTGCGCTGCTTTGGGCTTTTGGCATCATCAACGCAAATGTAAATTATGTCGTAATCAAAAGTCCTGACATATTTTAACCTACTTAAGATTTAACTCCTTAAATAAATAAATGATAAATTATTTAAGGTTATATAAATATTATATTACATACTTTTATAAATCCTTAACATTTGATAAATCTTTATAAGGTCGTATAAAAACCTAGTGACTTAACATTATTAAAACAAATCGCTAACCCTTAAACTTCTAAGCAGTTAGTTTAAAATGCTTCAGTTAACGATAATGTTTTAAACAAAGTTTTCAGACGTTTTCGAGTGCTTCATAAATTATGGATAATCGTTCGCAAAAGTAAACAAATTAAAGATTGATGGAAAGCCTATTTTAGTATAGAGTATGAGCAGTTAGGTATAGTGTTGTAGACGATATATTATTTTGAAAAAACGTAAACATTAATAGTAATTAAAAATGTACACATTCTTATTCACTTAGAAAAAATATACAAAGCATTTTACTAAATCTACAATGTGAGGCTTAATCGCCATTGTGTCACAGTGTTACTAGTTTTTGGCCTCAGATTGATTTGGTGTAGTGACCCAAACCAATGAAAAAATGATCAGTATTATATAATTATTCAGTATTGTATTATTTATACTGTTATTTTGTTCCCTAGTCCAAACAATAGCTTATTGTATATTGTTACTTATCTTAAGCGTGTTTTACAAATCTGTCAGGATGTGACTTTTGTTACTTTCTGTATAAAATCCTAAAAAAGCAACAACAACCGAAACCTACGGCTTTAAACGCTTATGTCGAAACAAAACACATCGCAAAAAAATCACCATACATCAGAGCTAGCTAAAGTTACTAGTTCCCAACATCTATCTCCACATACACCGTCATATTATCATAAAAGACTCACAAAACACAAGCTATTCAATTCCATACAGAACGTCACTATTGTGACGCGTATATAAATATAGTTTTTGTGCTCGTCAAGCAAAAAGTTACATGCAACGCTACAAACGCCCAACGTTACCAACTGTTCGTATAAAAAGCATTCTCGGATGTTCCACGTACAATTATATGTTGTATTTTAGTGTTCGCATTATGATAAAAGCTTGTTATGTTATACTTTGTGTAATAGAATTCGTATGTAGTTGTAATGAATAAGCGTAGTCATACATGCGGGAGATAGATAGAGGTAATATGAAAATGTGACGGATTCAATTGCATAATGAAGAAATGACTGTTCTATAAAGGATGACGTCAGAAGAAAACGCTCGAATGAACGAAGACACGCCACGCCAAACCGACTGAACGCTATGAGTAGCATGTTCGATCCCCGCGTAGAACAAGCATTTGTGAGATCCGCGAATGCCTTCCTACATAACTGTTTTTGTTTTTGCCAGTCATTAACGATTAAACCGCATTAAAAGGCAAAAATTTACCTTAAATTAACTAATTGAAATCAGACAAAATTACAATGGTACGTACTTAGAATATCGGACCTTTCATTGCATTATGTTACTATTTTTGTATAATCTCTATCTATGCATAAATCACAAAAGTTGCATCTACAACATAGAAATAAAAACATTCACAACAACAAAATTACAGATTGTTACAAACAGACGCAAACCAAACATAACGCCATATGACGTACTCTGAGACTGATTTTCATTTCCCTAGCGTTTCACATTGGCGTTAATTCCCTTCTGAACGTTGCCGCGTCGGCCAGATTGCAAAGTTTTAATTGCAAACTCTTAATGAGATAGGCCTGGCCTCGAAATAGTCCAATGTCGCATGTCTGTAGCCCCATCTAAATGCACTGCGGCGAATAATTGCTTTTATGCCATCTTCAAATAAAATTGACACTAATTAGGCCGAGTTAAAAGTTTAATTGGTAATCTGACAATACGGGATGGAAGTCATTTTGTGATGCATTAAATAAATAATGAATGTAGTAAAAATATGGAATTCAAACAATTATTGTGAAGTTAAATAAATCATAAAGTTTTTGAAAAAAATAAGTGCGATGTTCATTTTTACGACATCAATTGCATTTACGTTATGTCATACTGACAGAAATAGTTTATAGTTTTCTTAATTATAAAACAGAATTACCTAGATTGTTTATTATTGATTACCTACAATAATTACAAGAATTTCTTTGAATTACCCCAAGATTTCTCTCACTTGACTGCAACAAATCGCGATTATTCCCTTAAACATAAATTAAACTGAGACGTCAATTGTTTACATTAATTTCTAATTATAAACAAGTAATATATTACCAACCTTTGGAAATCTAACCAAAGCATTAACTCGTACAGGTCGAAACCCCTAAAGACAAAAAGGTTTCAAATCTAACCGACCTCCGTACGTGAGAAAATACACAATGTTTTCGCCGTTCCCCTTCTCAACGATTACTAAGACAGCAGAGAGGTGTGAACTTAAGGTGGCGTAATCTTGATAGATACCAATTTGAAGCCGAAGTATCCCATCCGATCGATCGAGCCAACGTTTAGCTTAGACTAGATAAGGGAACGAATTCGTAAAATCTTAGTAGCTGAACAAAAGCTGTCTACATTAGCAATCAAGTTTCCTACTGATTGTGTTATACTTAGAAACTTTTTTACTACAAAGGTCTTTAATTGTTTCATAGTAATTCGGAGTTTCAAATTTTATATCTAACAGCTTTTTTGATGCTGTCTTTGTTGGATAACAATTTTAAGTACCTAAGAAGAAGTTACGTTATGATTCGGCTGGAGTAAGCTGGAGAGCTAATTTTAACAATTAACCCTTTTTTTTAAAGAAAAGGCATTGTTATAAAACATGTTTGTGCTAGATACGTAACATAACAATACGTCTGTTAGTCGTTTTTAATTATAAACAACTGAAAATAATAACTAAGTCTATCTTTATTGTCTTGAAAACATATGTAAAGATATTATGCCGAATCATTGCCTTGATTATTTCACTAAGCTTCGATAAAGCAAATTTCCTATTCACTATCCATTGCATCACTGTTTATTTTAGGTAATAAATATGACAAGTCACTTAACCGTGTCGTTAACCTAATATCGTAGAAATATTACGTTTTAATACGCAGGTTATTACCAACTGAGATAAATGATTTCAATTCATGATTTCCTTAAATTTAATTATGTCAAAAATACAAGTCATCCAAGAATTTGCTAGGTACGATTCCACGTTATAAATGCAATTCACTGTCACATGACAAAAGATCAAATAATACCTAACAATTATCAAGTTTATAACAGATGACAATATCCAACAGCTGGGCAGAGGCCTAATAGATGACTGGTCATTGTAGATTGACTATTTTTTGCGGCGTCCTGCCACATCTTATACTCATTTTTATAGCGGGGATTTAAGAGAGATGTTTTACGCGGTATATTGTGGATTGTGGTGTCACGCTTCGACAACAATAACAAATAATATAACTTCATATGAGGTAGGCCGTCTAATATCATGTTTATTGATGGAGACTTGAAAAAAAAATCAGAAAGTACAATTAAGAAAGCAGAAATTCCTTTGACAGGCATTCACCTGCAGAGTCTGCAGCTACAGCCTTGCGCGTTCAAATCCGTTCAGACGATGCACTGAACAACAATTAGCTTACTCACTTTCACTTCAGTAACACTCCTAAGAGCACAGATGATGGTACATAATTGTCACAAATTTGAAACATTCAATAGCCTAAGCGTTCGGAGAAATAAAGCATATCCACGGCAAAGGCTCAGCTTTAAGAGCACATACGAAGCACACAGACTTTGCAATCAATACTTTAAACCTTCCAAAATAAGAAAAAGAAAACGAAAGTCCTTGAAATAAAACCATCAAGTCCCTTACACAGGTGCAACTGGAGGTACCGTCAACAGATTAGACAAAAAACGGATACGAAGACCATTGGTCGACGCCATGTTGATTTTAATTTGCGTCCCGTCCAAACTGTTAGTTTTACATTTACCTTTCACGAGGTTTGCAGACAGACAACCGATAAATTAATGATACGAGTGTAAAGTGCCGGCGATGTTTCCTTTTTGAGCAAACGTGTAGGGTAGTTGTGATTTTTTAAAAACTGTATATAATACCTTTTATTTAGTGTCAATACTTGGACAAATAAATTATGAAATGATGTTGAGTTTATAAAGGAAATAAATAATTGAATTTTCGAAATAAGGCATTAATAAGGCTGTTTTTATAACCCCTTTAACAATTCGCTTACACCTTGAAATTCTGCGTATATTTAGTTTATACATAGAACGGGTCATATGCAATCTTGTACTTACTGATCTGCCTCATCGTCGATTAAGTCTGGCCTTGATAATTTCACGTACCACACACTTTAGGTGAGTTTAAAAGTAAAACCTACGAATCTACGTTACGAAAACTAAAAATCTCTGCAAGTCTCAATTAAACGATCAACCCTTCCCTATATAAATGGCCTGTGCTTAGTAGGCGTGCGCATATTGCCTGATATTATAAAAGCCCTACCATTTGATATCAAAATTAAAACCAATAATACCAGAATGTTATTAGAATACAGTCCAATTTCTATTTCATTTAAAATAGCAAATGTCAACTGTAAAATAAAAGATCTTGTGTACCTATCTGTTCGTCTGGTAATGAAAGTCTGAGTACACATGCAGTGCAATCTGTTTCGCATTCGAAATTCATAAGTCAGTCATAGTCTCGTACAGGAGGCTTTATACAGGGTGGACAAAAGACTCGCCCCAACCTGCACCTTGTTCAAACACGCCTTACTTGACAACCCCCGACTCAAACTTGTTCCGTCAAATATTTGTGTAGTTATACACTGTTGACGGTGTTCCCTGCATTTTTAAAACTTGTGAAAGATTTTAGGTGAGGTAAAAGGGTTTTGATACTGATTAATAATAAAAGAATATCGGTTTAAGAAATGTGTAATATGAATACCGAATTCCAAAAGGAAGTAAAAATCTTCTTTTCTTTGATACCCACCAATTTTTTGTTAACTTTTTCAATATAATATAAAAATTACATTGCAAATTCTTACGCCTCACTTCTACAGTGACTTTTAATCATACGTTCATTTAAAATTGCACGCAATCATTTTTCTAAAAAAAAAGGATTTTAAGAATCTAAACACCCACGTTTTTAAATGGCACTCCATTAAAATTTTTCAAAATCGGTCCAGCCATTTTTGTAGTTGTAAATTTTGATCGGGTTTGAAGCTACTCTGAAAATTTCAGCCTGCTAGCTTATCGGGAACTGCCTCGAAATTGAGTTACTCAAACAAACAAGACAGTAAGTTTATGAAAACGTGGGAATTAAAATCTAACAATATTTATTACGATCGCTTCGTCTTTTGTTTTTTAGTCTTCTTACCACTAAAAGCACTCAAAACAATTGACACCACTTTTGCAACAACGTACAAAAACAAAAGAGTCACACCGAAAATGAATAAATAAACGTCTATCATATATGCAGCGATCCAACTCAATTCTAAAGCGGGATTCTTCCAGTAATGTGCACCATTATTCCTTATAACATATTCTATCCAATACATAGCTGTATCTAAAGGACTCATGGGTCGGTCCTGGAAACGTCTAGACATTTCTTTAGCATTTTTTGCATACGAATCGTTTGTTAGCACTTCATGTAACAGTTTATATAAGTTCTCCTCATTGATGTCGTTGTATTGTAATATTTTCGCATACCCAAAGGATTGGGCTTGCAACAAGTTGTTGAACTGATCCCCGTATATTGGTATGCCTATCAGTGGGACTCCATTGTACGTGGCTTCTTGTGTTCCTATTAGTCCGCCGTGGGATATGAACACTTTAACATTAGGATGAGCTGAAAGAAAAATATATTACTGAAAACAATTCTTGTGAACTGACTTAAGGTAATTTAGTGTCCATCTTGGGATGAACTTGGTGAAAATCAACATCAAAGCCAAAGCTATTCAGTCAATATCACCAATACATCTTCATACTAGTACCACATGACCACATCTAGTATCTGATTTCCACATAGGTACTATTTCTGATAATCTAAATTGCCATGATTTGAAGACTTACTCGAACCATCACAAAATTATACAGCAAAACTAATGCCATTTCTTGGCATGGAACACTTACCCAGAATCTCTTTCTGCGGCATCCATTTCCTGATTATTAAATTGTCAGGTTTGTTCTTAAAGTGGTCGTCTTCCCATTTCCATAGAACGGTGTGTTTGAGTTTCCTGAACACGTTTATGATGGCGTTCTTTTTGTCTTCAGGCATTTCTGCACTCCGCACGTTTGATCCGAAGTTCAAATACACTGCACCATTTTTGGCATTGTCTAATACTTTTTGGAGATCCTGTGAAAAGAAAAATATGTATTTAGTCATTTGCTGAATTGAAAACTTTGAGGATTATTTGTTTTTATGTACATACTAGTTTTAGCCCGTGGACCCGTCAACATATCGCAAATGATCCCACGAGAAAATAAAAATCCGGATAAAAACTTTCCTATGTGTTGATCTTGGTTATAATCTATCTGCGTACCAAGTTTCGTCTAAACCAGTTCAGTGGTTTTTGGGTGAAAGCGTAACTAACATCCATACATAATATAAACTTTCGCGAATATCTGTAGGGTTCTACCGTGTGTTGGTTGTTGGAGATGAAAAAACGATACATTTAAATCAAATAACGATTGACGTCACAAATTGAACCATTGACTAATTGGAATAATGAGATTGACCTTAACTAGGACATCTCAGGTTTGAAATAATAATAAGTAATAGGGATCGAATCGGAAGAAGGAAAAACAACAGGACAATCATATACAACGATTAAATACAGTGACTATGGTAGATAAATACCATGTAACCCACGTATTTACTTCGAAATTAAGCAAGTAACGTGCGAATATATCATTAAAATAGTATTATTAACCAAGATTGGTGCGGTTTGAAAACAAGTTACGACGTTAGACTCTTAGGACCTATTTACATGAACTGTACTTCATATAGTCGCGCCAGACACCTAGACAAAACGGATAAACAGATTTATAAATGTATTCTACTTTTCACTTATTTGTAGAATAAGAAATGTCCCTCGATCGAGGCGACACCACGTCGTGCTCAGTGGGGTTGGCGTGGTGACCTCAACCATTTGGCTATTCATGCAGCCTAGTTGCAGTTGTTTACTGTTTCAACTGTGCTAGGTGTCAAGCTAATTTTGCTATCTAGCCATCTAGTCAAAAGACATTTCAAAAATTGTACGCCTTCATAGGAAACGCTCTTTTTATTCACACTGACGATTGCACAAATGTCAGGTCACTTATCGAGAAGCCGATACTACAATAGCAGTTATTGAATTTAATTTAATACAGTCGAATTCGAAATTTGTATGTGTTTTCGGACTTCTGTTGTACATAATATTATACCTAAATATATCAAGAAAACAATGAAGCATTCTGTAAGAAAAGGACATCAATTAATTGAAGGTCGTTTTCCAGGACAATGAGTTTATTTAACTCTTCTATATCATTACCTATTTATGTTGTTACTTTGATGAACATACAAAGATAAATGCCATATACTAGTGTCATTTAAACGATTAATAAGTATGGATAGTCACTTGTTTTAATGAAGGAATTTGGGAATGATGTCAAATTATCTAATTATGAATGTTTAATTCATTATCTTTTTTGCCAAAATTTACCTGCGTTGCCATGGAAATGTTTACGTGAACTGCGACCTGTTTGTAATTTAAAGAAAAATAAACTTCCTTTGGGTCTGATTCAAATTATTTGGTGTTATTTCTTTGCTTTGTGTGATTCATTTAGTTGCATGAATAATAGTGGATAGGTATTATTTATTTTTTCTAAAAAAATGAAATTGTTTAAATAATGACCATGGACGGCACTAGTTTGTATAATTTCGTGACGTGACGTCACAAGCCCCCACTCTTAAACTTTAAAGCTGTCTATCTTTGTAATTTTTAATTGTTCAGTTAATTGGAAAAATATGTGTCATTTTTTTTTATTATCTAACTGACCATGTTCAACCCTATTATACCCCATACTATTCTGATAACATAACGCCATTATCAAAAATTGAAGCGACTTGTGTAACTTTTTATCATTTATCGCTTAAGATAAAAATACTTATTAAGTAATGATCTATAAATACATTATTACGACCTCGAATCAAATGCTTACAGAATATCAATCCGCCTTTTTGCCAACATAGTCTGGCTTGCTCGACTACTTAAAAAAGGAAGATCATCAAATTAAAAAACAAACGAATTACGTATGAACTAATCCCTGGAAATGATGTCACTAACGGTCCATACAATGTTACGAAATATTTAATATTTTAGTCAGTAAAAGTAAACAGTAATTTTAATTATACTCGTAGTAAAAAAAAAATCCTTACTTAATATTATAAATGCGAAAGTAACTCTGTCTGTCTGTCTGTCTGTTACGCTTTCACGTCTAAACCACTGAACTGATTTTAATGAAATTTGATACAGAGATAGAGTTGACCTTCAGAAAGAACATAGGATAGTTTTTATCCCGAACTTTTGAAGAGTTCTCTTGGAAACGCGATATAACCGACCTCGACGCGGGCGAAAAGCTAGACTGCAATAATATTTTAACCAAAAACGATGCTTATTTAAATAATAAAGTAAGTACATAGAGTAATAAAGTCAGATACGGGAAATATGTAGGTGTATTTAAATGCACAAGTAACACTATTTATAATATGTATTATTATGTAGTTGAGTGTTATAATTATATTACAATGTTAATTGCTATGTAATAAATTCTTAGTACTGACCTCGGACGTGTATTAGTATCATACTTCACAAAATGATTACAAAGTTGTTATCTTATAACTTAAGTTACTACGAGTTAGATTTTAAGCATTACTAGATTTTGCCGGCGGGCACGCTTGCTGCAAATCGAAAATTATCCCACGCGAACATACAATCGGGCTAATAACAAACCGTTGCGTTAATCCTGGTTATAAACTATCTGTGTATCAAGTTTCGTCTAAATCTGTTCAGTAGTTTATGCGTGAAAGAGGAACAAACATCCTTACATACAAACGTTCGCGTTTATAATATTTGTAGGATGCTATCAGGTACAATAATTCTGTTACATAACGATAATAAAGTACCAACACATTATCTTATTAATAATACCGCATATCATAGTCCATAGTTTTATATCATATCTATGTGTATCATCGTCTATTAATATCTTAATATATCAGTTTTGTTAATCCTGATAAATCGTAGTTCAATGGATTTTACAGAATTTAAATGTGGTACGATATCACGTGTCTTTAAAGATCACGCAACATAGTATCAATTTGATAAAACAGAATGTTTATTACTATTTGTACTTTACAGTAATGATAATAATCGACAGTATTTTTCCCACAGCTGAGCAATGGCCGGTAACGAGAAGGATTGGACATTTGATCACCACGTTAGCTGTCGTGAATAAACCACAATAGTGGTTAGTATTATAACACCAGCCTATATACGTTCCACTGTTGATCAAAAACGTCTTCCCATTCAGGAAAGGTTTAAGGATTAAATCACAAACTTAGCTTCGATCCAAGATTTAAAAACGTCGAAAATTTTCCTTCACCTTGCCCTCTTCAGATTTACCTCCACTTCGTAATTTGACAATCTGAAGTAGAAAAACAAAATCACTTACCGCTGGAAGAGTAGTGTTACTCCTTATTAAATGTGATCCGCCAATCTCTACGACATTTGGGAGGTATGCCGCAGGGGTATCGAAACTAAAGTGACTGTTCATCAGCATCAACGAGGCATTCCTTTGCAAGTCATACAACGAAGGCACTGGCTCCGGTAATCCCTTAATATACTTCTTCACGAACCTCTCTTGTTCATTCATATACCAGTATCTCCAATAAATGTACTCGTAGACGGTGAAGTAGAGGTTTCTCAGTCTTCCATAAAATGATGTAGGATCTTCAAGGGGCAGAAATTCTGAGATCACTGTCGATAACTGTAGAGGGTTTCTTACTAGGATATTGTGCCTCATGCAGTTCCCGAAGGTGGTAACTAAAGCTAAAGGAGCATTGTACTTGTGAGCTAAGACATTGAGTGATTCTTGATAGAATTGTTCGTTGATAACTAAGTCGAATTTGTTGTCTTCAGCAAGGAAAGCTTTGACTTCCTTTGAGTCCAATACGACCTCCATGAAAGCTAGTCCTCCTTTCCACAGAATATTATAATGGAACTCCTCCGTTGATGTCTGCGCCATGTCAAAAACATTCGGTCTTCCTCCTAGAACAACCGAGAAGAGGAAAATTCAATATTTTTACAACAATAATCAATCAAGTAAAACAAGTACAATTGAAAAAAAAGTCCCATCTGTATTGTAAAAATCCTATTAAGAAAACAATAGATAGCTAACTTACAATTTACCGCAGACAAATAACGAATTATAATTAGAACAATGAAAACTATACAAGCATAACCAAAAGATAGGGCATTCTAGGCTATGTTCTCTATTTTTAACCTATAAATATAAACAAACAAACAAAAACTAAACTAAATAAATAAATATGCATTACCTATAACATCCCAAATTTCCTTCTCATCGACCATAACTTGGCGATAATTCGGCGGTGGGTTCGGGTCCCTGTGGCCAGTTATAACAGTCACATTATGTCCTCTTCTCGCCAGCTCCAAGCCGATAGGTTTCAGCATAATATAATGAGATTTCGAAGTAAACGGCACCACATACAAAATGTTCGCGGATTCACACCAGTTTGCAACGGTCAAGAAAAACAAAACACATTTTAAGGCTTCCTGAAAAAGAAATAATTTTGAAATTTTTAGTTCGATCGCACTCACTATGTTATCACATAAATTAGAATATTTTACGCAAGATAAGAACTGACCATTTTTATAGCACTAGTAAACAAATAATAAATATGTTTTAATAATTCCAGTGATCACTACCCGCTCGTTAGGGACATAATTCTAAAGTGACGGGCCGTTCGCTGTTGTGATGATATCGTGAGATCTAGTCGATACAAAGACGTCCGTGTCCACTCACTCTGTTATTACGTCGGTAAAGTGGCATACTTTGTAACTGGTTATTTGTTTAACTTGTTTAGACCGCGGATCCTTCTGCCTTTTTGCTCTGGTAAAATAAAAATGGTATCAACATTGAGTTTCGATCATATGTTTGTCGATTGTATTTTTCCGCGTAATATGATGTTGTAGTTATGTAAGTTAAATTATTTTTCATGGAAAATGTAATTTCATAATGACCCACGATACCTTTATTAAAAGAAAATTCGTGTTTTGAAAATTGACGCTGGGAAAACTATTAAGAAAACATCAAAACAAATAAGACTTATTAATGAAATAACAATTTGACAAACGTAAACATTTAATTACCTTTATATGTACTTTACATCCACAGATATTTACTTTAGAGGTGTATGTACTTAAAATAATTTACCTAAACAATCTTTGTGGACTTTTATACAAATTACATTTTTTCAGTCGCGTTCTATTTTAAACTGAGTTTAGATAAAAACCCACACCAAGATTGTTTGCTAAGTACCTTGTACTCGACTGATTTTTATCAAACATGTCTAAGAATACTTGCAGATTAGGTACTCAATCCGTGATGCCACGGGCAGACGACAGACATGACAAACTTATAACATCTCTCTTTTTGCGTCGCGGTTTAAAAATAATTGTTTATTTATTTATTTAATTCGTGTACAACACCATCTTTACAGGTAAATGAGACAATGTTGGCATACATATTTAAAACAGAAAAATAAAACATTTAGAAAATTTTAATAAAAAACAAATAATACACTTTACAGGTATCATTTGAGATATCTGTGTATTTAAAAAGTCAGTAAGTAAGAGTATAGGTCATCTATTTTTATCTCATTTTCCCTGTTTCCTCGGCCCATTTTAGCATCCGCTTTGCGTATAGAAATGAGGGTGCTCATTAGTAATCGCACGGCCAGTTTCTATTCCTATAATAAGGGAGAGTTTTCTGTATTATTGTATATATGTAGGGATATACGTAAATAAACGTAATTTGGTTTCATCTGGTGTGGTGTGTGTTTTACGGTTTTTTTTTTCTATAATTCTGGATAATATGTCTATTTTATTCTGCCTTTGTGAAATTATCAAATACTAGTAATAGTGACGTCACTACTCGCTATCACGGAGTGTTTCGTGAACTGTCCGTGACATGTGGATTAAAAAACTAACTGTGCAAGAAATATATTAGCTTCTGGGGAGAAAGCGAAGCCAGAATATTTTTCAATAAAAAAAATATGTTGGATCCGGACACAAAAAAAGAGATTCAACTAACTTAAATTAATATTATACTAACCCCTTCCTTCTGACCCAGTCGCATAAAACTCTATCAAACTACTTACCGTGCCGGACGTTATATTAATTAAAACTATGCGCACTGAAAATTTTGCACAAAATATACCATGACACTGCCCTAATGTTAGGGTACAGGTTGCCTCATTGAATAATCCCAGATAACTATTATGATCCCTTTAATTGTTATCCACTCTCATATCCGGATTATTATATTTTAACAATAGTCCCTTTATTTAGTTAAAACAATTTGTTACTATGAGATAATAAGATTAGGGATGGTTTGGGCAAGAAATATTATTTAATACAGCATCAAGGGACCGTTTGGTCTTCGTTGTGCACAATCGTAATGTCTATCTCTTTGTCTCCAAGATATGTATGTTAATTCTGTTTTGTTATGTATTCGAATATATTTTTGGAACTGAGTTTATTTTAAATTCAATGTGTGGAACTTGTTTTTGGAGATATAAATAGTCTTGGAGGTCATGTTAGTCGTCGTTTAGTGTGACATATAATGTATGGTTCAATCCGGTTAAACTGGAAGCCAGTTTTCAAAATCATGTTACAAAAACTGGATAATTTCGGGTCGCACTCGTGACGCAATCATAAAAATAGGCTGCAGAAAATTTGTGGGTGACTCCCCACAAATTAATGTTTGGTCTTTAATAGGGATGACGACTTAATTTTTTGTTCACTATCCGTCTTTTAGTTCATAATTAAAAATTTCTTCTTTTGACCCGCAAATATAAAATTCACAGTGAATGAAAATTACGCGCGACGTCACAATATTTTATTCATTGCATTGACCACCGTACTGAATTTCCAATTATTGTATAGGAAAAAATCTTAAAAGAATACAAGAAATGTCATTTTAAGCCCATTTTCATTCATTCATCGGCCATTATAAATAGCAGATTCGGGGCCCAGATAGAAGAACAGCGGTTGCTCAGGAATAGGATTTCGTAGCATTGCAGTTGAGGAATTACTCAAAATAAAATCAATTTATTATAACTTAACAATTTACGTTGAACGACAACAAATCATACAACTTTGACTTTAACATCTGACCAAACAACATGCGAGATAATTCTTCGAAACAGCGCCACCTACATTAAATGAAAAGAACTACGTGGAATGAGGTAACGTTACAAAACTGGATCTCTTAGAAAATAAATACTGAGGAAGAAGGTTAAATGACTCAAAACCGTCGTTTCTGTATGTTTATTTGTAATTTCACAATAAATACTGGATTCTCAAGTTTTTTTTTTTTATGAATGAATAATTGTTATATAATCTCAAAATCACTTGATGCTAACGTCCTTTCATTTGATGTAAATTTTTTCATCTACAGTTTCTGTCTCTATGAGAAGTAAGCAAGTTTACTAGTAAAAGATACGTACTTGATTATTTGAAGTAGGTTGTACGCATTTTAAAAACATGCTCTGATTCTACGATGATAGAAAATAATTTGTCCTTGCATCGAATCAAACCCACAACCTCTTGTTTCACAGTCATGGTCACTCACCACTAGACCTAGACGCTAATTCAGTTTAAATGTACATCATATATGTACATGTAGTTAATCTTTAATTCAATAAAATTTTCCATTGTGGATTAGATAAGGTAAATCACATATTGTGTTAAATAAAACAACGAATCTTAGTGCGTATTAACACATTATAATTTTATTGATACATTTTTATTATAAAATCTTACCTAATTATTATTAAGTACTTTTACTTACTTAAAGTATCAATACATGTTATTAAAAAAATATAAAGCTATTCACAAAGTTAACGCTTTCGATTGTAAATTAATTACGTACACGAAATTGTTTTAAATTTATTAATGGACGGAATTATACCAATACTTATTAAAGTTAAATTAGTAAAGCTCTATGACTTTTTACATGATAACATGAAGCTTACAAACATTAACAACATTACTGTGAGTGATAATAAAGTTAGACAACTTACTAACTAAAGCGTTTGAAAGATTCAGTCTGTGTATGACTCTGATTCATTTAGAACATTCGAAAAAAATATGGCAGAATAAACATTTAAAATTAACTCTCATGTCATACGTTACTAATAATCTCTTATTTTCTCGATAACTTTATAGTTACTACTCCTTCGTTCGGAGTACAGAGGGCCGTTCTTGGAATCGTACACGATAGGCGAAGAGCGAATACCGTTTTCTATGTACTTCGGACTCGATATTGGCTCGCCTTTGTACCCCCTGCTCTTAGTCACTGAGTTTATTTCCCTTGATTCAATAATCTCCTTTGAGCGTCCGTCTCTGGATGGCACGATCTTCTTGCTGACTGTTTCCACTGTGTCCGTGACACTCGGACGTTCGGGATCACCTGAGCGTGTGGTGTACCGGTACGTCTCGGAAAAGTTATCGCTACTGTTGCTACCCCGCCTTATCGCCGGCGACTTTATCCTTGTATCGAGTCGGGACACAAAAGGACTCGTTTCCCTATTAAGAGATTCTGTTTTATACAAAGGCGTTTTCCTTTCCTCTGATATACGATCTTTATAGTGTGGCGACGGTGTGCCATATCGAGACGATAACCTGCTACCGTCGGATTCGTCGTCAGCGTGCAACGTTTGATATAATTCAGGCGCTCGTTCGCGCAGCCCTTTAAGGAATATCTTTTTCTTATCTGTTTCATCGTACGCTTTGCTGTAGCCGTTTGTGTGACCGTTTGTCAATGGGGTTGTTTTTCCATATCGAGCTCCAAACAGACCGTCACGCCTGCGCTCGGTCTCACGAGATACGGCGTCAGCGAGGTCGCGTTGACTGCGATTGATGATCGACACGATTCCTGGGCTTTTGAGTTGTTCTGGAGTCTCATCAAGCCGGCTAAGGTGGGGGTTCGATTTATACATAGTTGAGTAGTTGCGGTTCATGGTGGACACGTAACGCGGGTGAGTCTCCTGTTCAGGAGCTCCCATAGCAAAACTTTTGCTCCTATTGAGGGCTTTGTATGCCCGTGCCGGTTTCGCTGGTCCTGGTGGGTATCCGTTTATTTTGCCGTCAGGGGATGTTGTGACGTTGTTGGAGATGTTTACGGCACTGCTGGAGCGTTTGTTCGGTGTCAGTCGGTGCCAATATTTATTGGAGCTGGGTTTTTGATTTTCGGTGGGTTTCTCCTTGCGGTCGTGCAGCTTCCTCGGCAGCGTCTGAGCGCTGCGTGTGTACTCCTCGTCGGGCTCGCTGTTCGGATTCAATCGACTTGTCGAGTGACTGAATCGACCCAGCGTGCTCGAGAACTGACCCCTGTAATCATTAAAGAAACAATTGAATATTTTTTTATGATCCTCAAAAAGATTTATTACTGTTTCGTGCTGTTGTAATGAGCTAGCCCACGTACAATTATTGTCTTGTAAGACGCAAAAAGTCGTAATCTCGTTGGTGTTCTAATAATTGGATTCAATGGGGAATCTCCTCCTACACGCCAACGACGATGCTTTGTTTACGTGTGTTATAGATGTCTTTGTTAATTCATGAATCGTAGAATAAACTCCACAATGACTTTAAAAAAAAAACTTTTTGTTCATTGTAGCAGTTTTAGGCCTAACCTATTCAATTGAAATGCTTCTTCTTTAGGAGCTGGTCTTGTTTCAATGCAAATAACTTAAACTGCGGAAGCGAATATCAATTACATTCGCAAAATAATTACAACTAATTTAAATACACCAACACCTATACATATAGGAACTAAACAGGTGTTCTTAAAGAACATTTCCTCACACTGACTCACGTCATTTGTCATAGTAGAACGACAAATACTTCTCAATAAATAGACTGTTTCACTTGACAAACATGAGTGACTCACGTACACTAAATAAGGGTTTCTTTGTAAATAAAATACTTATTTACCCTTATTTGGTGATACCCATGGACAGCGACGGATGAAAAAGGCAAGTATTGCCGGAACGCGGTTTTAATTGAAGCTGCTTGAACGCACTGATTGATTGGAGAAACTATTGTCGTGCCTATTAATAGCGCTGTAAATAATTGTCTTTGTCTTGTAATGAGGTTAATTGATCGAGGTTTTGTTATTGTGGTTCTAAAGGATTAAAATTGACGGTCGATCTTTATCCGATGCGATGGCTTCGTTCTTTTATGAACGTGCGATTATGAATAGTAGAAAATCCACAACTTTACACACAATAGTAAACTTTTAAATGACATTTTCATAAATATATGTCTGTACGTAAAATCGGCTTGTCCTTTTTATTACGTATTAATTTTGGTGAACCAAAGTTTTGGTGTGTTTGCTATGAATTTACTTATATTTCTGTAATAATTATTAACCTATAATCAGTATTTATAACTTGCATTCACAATACCTTGAAGGCCTCATAGCTTAGAAGTAACAGTACACTGCAGCGTTATTAGATAAATTCTAAGAGTTACCTACCTCATAATATATTTAAATTATAATGTAAAATTCAAATAGATGCAAGCCGCCTTAATTAACGCACGTCGCCTTATAAGTTCAATAACAAATACCATTTAAATGACTATGGCGAGACGATTTGCGTCGCCTTTAAGAACAGTGGTCCTTTGAGTCGTCATATTCCCTATTTTGGTCCTTTTGTCTGTGCTACGTTTGACATACTTTATTAGCATAGCGGAATAGGTTTCCGCAATTTCTAAGACATCTCGAAACGTTTATGTTTGTGTAACTATATGACATCGGAATCGCTTATTTAAGGATGCTTTGAACAGTATCTACGAGTACTAAATTTATATACTACGGTATGTTTTGGTTTTTAAAATAATGTAGTTGTTATAAAATTTAATCTAACAACCTAAATGCATGTTTATTCAAACATACAATGCACGGTCGCTGTTCTTTTAATATTCCTTAGAATTTTCTTTTGTTATTAAAACCTCGGGAATTATTCTTACCTAACAATACGTGTATGAAAATGGTACTAATGAGTTCAACTATCCATTGTAGTGTACACTAAGTTTAAGAATGCGTCTACAAGGTAAATCTCGCTTCAATATACCCCGACCATGTAAACAATGGAACAAACAAAGTTCGTATGTCGAAACAACTACTCATACATAACTCAAATACTCTTTTGAAAATACTACGTCTGCCAGAATTTACGAAACCTTGTCAACCCACGGCTAAGTTAACGCGATTCCAATCTTTATTACTATGGGCTCCTATCAAAGCGCCGTAACTGTATGATAATATGAACACAAAGCATTAATTAAAAGCTTCAAATATTTTAATGTAGGTGGACGCGGCTTGTAGAACAAGCTTCTATGTAAGGATTATTAGATAATATTTTTTATGAAAATTGAATATCTTTTATCTCAGATCATAGCTAAATACGTTCGGAAACCAAAACTGATACACACGCGACTCTATGTTATTCACATAGCCTTATAAGAAGCGGCAAATATTTTTATCCGTGTTGTTAATTAGTGTTATGGATGTTTAGATGACAATAGGAAGTGATTAATAGCTTACCTTTCGCGGTGGTCGCGGGCGTCGACGACGGCTGCACGTCTTGAACTGCCCTCGTACTTATGCTCACGGCCGTAGATGCTGGGCGCGAAGGGGTCCTCACCGAGGTAGTAGCGGTGTGGGGGCGCGACGGGGGGCGCCAGCTCGCCGCCGTACTGCTTGTAGGTACGAGATGAGTGCTCCGGCGACGGCGTCCGCGAGTTGCGCCACCGAGCACGCCGCTCAGCGGATGCTGATCGGATCTTCCCAACCAACTTTCGGATTGAATTTCCAATTGCAGACCCCACTGATTTTCGTGCCGGTGAAGGACGTCTCTGGTTATCAGCAAAACGTGTTTTCTGGTTTTGCTTACGCTCATCCCGATCCCGTCGTCTTGGAGGTGTACGATCCCTGTCTGAACTTTCACGCCTCTCCCTGGGAGGAGAGTAATCTGGCGGAGGCTCCACCGCTCCTTCCTCACGACTGTCGCGCGACCTTCCAGAATTTTCATTTCTGGATGAACTTCTGTAACCACTGTCGTAGCGATGCTCCTCTGACAGTCTTTGTTTCGTTTGTCGTTTTCGTTCCGGCGCAATCGGCCGATAGTCGTCCTCGACCGAGGGCTCGCGGAACGAGCGCTCGGCATCTAGCGGCCGGAAAGGCGAGCCACGCGGCGGACTATGCATTGTTGACGATGAAACGTAGGCGGAGTCGTCGCGCGAGGGCGGGTGCCGGCGGCCGATAGGTGATGACCTTCCCTGAGGCGAGTCGCGTTTTCCGTACACATGCCTAGGGGAAGAGCCGTTTAATCGATCGTCACTAGCATATGGTGAACGCACCGTCGGTGGCGATGGCGACGAGCTGCGTGGTTCCGGCATCCTGGGTTTACTGGCGCGTCTCTGTGACCAGTCTGCAACACCCTTGAAGTAACCACCGGTCCTGTTCACTGGTGCTGCCGTTCGTTCGTCTGAGGGCGTCGACGATTTCGTTTTGCGCAGAACTCGATCTCCATATATAGGTGGTGGTGGGACTGACGATGTCTTGCCGTAGTAGCCCTCGTCTTCTGCCTTCTTCGCGAAGAATGTTGGTTCTGGTCGTCGTCCTATTTCCTCGGCGATGGAATCGTGTGAGGAGCGCGAGTCGCTGCCGAAGTGGTTCTCCAGCCACTTCGAAGTTTCCTTCTTGCGTGTTTCCTCTTCTATGTCATAGTCGACCGGGCGTTTGTAATCCTTGTCGTGATCTGAAAGCAGATTGTGTTATGAGCGCGGAGCAGACGGCGCGGGCGCGCGCTCTACGGCTTACTGTGGAGTGACCGCCCGCGTCGCATCCTCCACCATACACACTATGGCGTAATCATTCAGTCAATAAGTTTGCCAAACTATCGAAGGTCAATGCGATGTATACACGAGACAACTTTACTTAACGGCTACGAGACATTATCGTGCATATTATTCACTGAATGATAATTTCTAGGTCAGTATTGCTTCACGTTATGTTTATGGCGTTATGTAATTTTATTATTGTGACTGTCATGGTGGTCATTTAACTTAGATGGTGAGACGACTATTGTATTAAAATTACGAATTGTCGAGTTTCAAGTATTTTGATTTCATTAAAGACAAATTATGTTGTTCGTACTATTAATTATCTTTCTTGAACTGTTTACTAAATGAATTCTTATTGACTACAATAATGAGAGAGAAAATTACTACATTCAATATTATAGAATCGTTCGTCGAAAGACAACCTGAGCCAGACTATAGCAATTTCTTAAAATATTCAAAATATGTATACTTATTTCCACATTTTGAGGTGTTTAAGCAAGATTGACAAGTCGCTGACATTACAACATGATGTACGGAACCGGGCGATCTTCGCAATCAAGTTTACACGCCCTAGAGCTCGGCGTCATTGCGAAAACTGTGATTAAATACACATTTATGTGGAAATTTCTCTGCGTTCGAACGGTTTTGAACTTGTAAATATACTGGAACTATTAAAATATGTGAGTTTAATTAAATAATTCTTTCAAAACTTTTAATTTTTGATTTGGACATACGTAATTATGAAACAAGTAAACATTTTAATTTGAACGCACGGATACCCAAGTAGTTGACGTCACAATGCCATACCCACTGATCGCAGCTTGTCATGGGTTCGACCCCTGAATCGGACAAGCATTTTTATGGTCCACAAAAGCTTGTTATATTTTTTGCGTTTGTGCGTGTGAAACTAAACTAGAAGTTAAAATCCTTAATGCAGGGGTCTATGTCTTAATTTAAATGAAAAGTGTGCATGCCACACAAAATTATATTCTGCTGATCAATATAACCTAGAATTTATAGGTAAAAGATCACCTTATTCTTAAAGAAAATTGTTTCTAATAGTATTTCATAACCGTGCGTCGCTAAAACGTAACAAAAAGTATTCATGATAGTTTTTTTACATTATTTTTGTGTGTAATCCTTAAAACTGTACTACAGCAACGATGCCTTAGATCCTTAAACACATCAAACAATATATTTATGTATAATAGCAAGCGTACTTACTAGACTATGCACAGATGCACACAAGACCTCACAGTACGAAAACAACTAACAAAACACGTGTGTAAATAATACATCAGAACATTGAGTAAACGGTCAAGTGCGAGAACGACTCATGACACAGAGGGATCCGTACAAAAATACTAGACATAATCAAATCAGTATCATTTTGTAGGAACACACACTCATATTTAAATGTCCACCAATTAATTTACTACTGCAACAAAAGAGAGAAAGAAATTATCATCTGTGAAAATTTCAACTGTATATCCATCGCAGTTCAAGATATACAGATAATGACAGACTGACAGACGAAAAATCCTCAATACTAGCGTACCGTTTTAACCTTTTTCTACGGAACCCTAATAAACGATGTATGAATCACATTAGCAAACCGTAAAGTTATGCTTTCTGAACTGTAATGTTTTATCACAGTATTCAATGCTAAAACGGCTTTGTTCGTTTATTTCACTAGAGAATGCAGGCACCGCATGTACATGACATCAGCGTAAATTCTGTAAACTAATACATAAACGAAGCACGATTTTGCCATAGCTTTTGATCTTTATCGATGTTCACTTCGAAAATATTTGGTTATTCAGAAAATACTTTGGTGTGTCATACGTTTTTTTTTCAATGTTACTAATTCAGAACCTCGTTTGATTTATATCAATACTGGCGTAAAGTTGCAGCTTAAAAATATGAGTTTAATTTATATTAATTAGCAGTGAATGGGTTTTGTTATTGAGTATACTTATTACAACAAAAATTAGTGACGTAAAGCATCATTAAAAAATAATGAAATACTGATGTAAACGAACATATCATATTGCATTTACAATAAAACGTATTAAGCTCATAAGTAGTATCGACTTGGCTAGTTTTTATATTCAACCCATTCCAAAAAGGAGGGTGTCTTCAATCCGTCTATATTTTGTATTTATTTATCTTTGTATCTTAAAACTTTAAATTATGATCAAGTTTGGCTCTATAGACTTCATTTGAAATTGGTGGTATGCTTGCTTGCTAAACAATAATATGTTTTTCCAGCACTTTTTTAACTTTAATTTCTCCAATAAATTACGATAAACCAACACTACAGTGGCAGTACTGGACATGCGGCCATGTCACAACCGACCCCAGGCGTAGGCCCAATGTCTTGCCTTAAACGGTAAGTTGACGGACATGTGCCATTAAATAGCCCACTTAAACTCTCGTTTAAACGTATCACGTGTGTTTACTAAGTCCTTAATCGTTCGCGAAACAGTTTACCTACCGAATTTGTAGTGGAAAGTGAAATAGAGACATGTTGAGATTAAACTTATAGTTATATTGAGAATGCGCTTTCGAAAAATAAAGAAAACATTGACTTTTTGCTTAACTTTTACCACTTTTACCTATTTGTACGGAATTCAACGTTAGCTAAATATTTTAGAATAAAATTTTGTCCAAACCAAGAGTACAAAAATTCACTAAGCTTAAAACATGCACAGTTTATTTTTAGTGATTTACTTGTATCAAAAACTATTATAGATATTACACCAAATACACACCTTGTAAGTTAGTATTTAAAGCTATATCTCACAAATAGCTACTCCATGTTGTCCCTAACAACAGTATAAAGTGAAATATATTTATGTTACAAAGATTTAATCATCAGGAAAATGTCAATGCTTATCACTGCATGGATGTGCCAGCAAGTCTCGGCTGTCATTCCTTTAAAGGAATTTTCTACTTAAAGTGCGTGGGAGCCTAACTGTGTACGAATTTCAAGGACCTTATTCGCTTTCTTAGGAAGAGACAGAACAGAACCTGAACCCAACAGAAACTAAATAAAAATAAAGATGATATAACATTACCCCTGTAATACAAAATAATAAATCATTCTTTATGTCCTTCACTTTAAGTACACTTGACCCAACAACACAATCATTTAGATCCAGGGCTCATTAGTCAAACGTTTTTCCTCCAATTTGTCAATCAAGCATCCAATTTCAAGTTGTACATTTGTCCTTTGCGACCAGGAAGAACATATCAACAATACTCGTATATCTTGGGTTGGACAGTCAGTAACACAACTGCTAACAATATCAGACTTTTAAAATAAATGTTCACTTTGAAACGCTGAGACGACAAAAGGCGTCTGACAAAAAGGTTTTATTTACAAGCCCTAAGCTACGTTTCTCCCCGTCACTGAAAAAAAACAGTTTTAATTTTTAATCTGAACTATTTGTCGGCGTTTGTTGTTGCCTGTACGAGTGTAGCGATCGATCAACTTGAACGCAAACAATAGCCCGACACACAGGCTAACTGCGAGACAAGGCCGATATCTGTACCACTTCTCAATACCACACAACATACACACCGACTTGTGTGTTATGTTCCAGGTCATGTTCGTACAGATCAAGTGGTTTGTTAAAACCTTTTTGGTGAAGCTTTTCCTAAACTTGTTTTTTTTTTCGTTTTCAAATGTTTGTAAGAATTACAAAGACTTTACCGACTTCAAATTAAAAACTACTTGGCCAAACCTGATGATATTTAAATGGGACCAAATGACAGCTATTTCACGTTAAATGTAAAAAGAATCATCCAAATCGGTCCCCGCAGTCCGAAATTATAAGGAAAGAAACATAAAAAATATAGACCAATTGATAACCTCCCACTTTTTGAAGTCGTTTGAAAAGAGCGCACCTTTTCAAAAAAGAACCGTTACAAAAAGGGCTTTAAGAGTAATTTAGACTCAAGATTTTCTACGCATATACTACACAACATGTGTCAAAGAGACTTGAATTCGACTAAAAAGAAACACTAAAAATATATCATTAGCTGATGGCATAACAATTGAAACCAAAAGCTTTGATTGAAAAAGATTCGACAGCTTCCAGACCCATAAAAAAACAAATATTCTGCGCTCTGTTTTATCAATGACTGCCGAACTGATTCATTAAATAAGCGATCCAGATTCCATCGTGACTTTGACATCATTATTATCATTAATTACCAGATTTTTCTGAGTCAATCTCGAGCAGAACGCTAAGTATTTGGAATCGCGATGCTACGTATAGCACGGGTAGGTAAGCATGTTACTTATAAGCAGCTAATTGGGCTTCTTTTGAAGTACACCCAGTAATTAACTCTGTGTGAGTCATCATTACTTCATTATTAAAGGTCTCATTAATTTGTAACTTGGCTGATTTTTTTTGTTTATTTGACTTGTTATTCGTTTCTAAGCAAAATACTTGATAAAATTGGAGAAAACAAGAAATAGTTGCACTTAAGTTTTAGCAAATGAATATTGCAAACAAAATTTAAATGGAATGGCATTTTGATAATCTAAAAAATAGATCCGTTTAAAAAAAAAACATAAAGATAATTAATGTCTTCATATTTCCTTTTATAACCGATCTACCATGTTCACAAGCCTTCACTATCATAATAATTTATTTAATCATAGGCCTATTATTATTCCCATTGCATACCTAAAAAACAATAAATTCAGCTAGACAATAAAAATATAAACAAAAAAAAATTAACATCCATACTCTACCACACTTCAATCAACGTCCAACTTGGAGGCAATCTTGATAACTACAGCATATCTGACAGCTAATAATATAATCAACTTCAAAGGATTCTAAACGATTCAATTTGCTAAGGATCGCTCTTGAGTCCTACCACCATAACCCAAAGGCATAACATTGTAGATGCGGAAAAGAGAAGTCGCTCTACATTTTGAAATGCTCTCTCTCCCTTCCTCCTCTGCAATAGTATCACTTCATAAGATAGAGGTACGCTCCTAGTCTGTTAGATATGGAAGGCTACATACTATTTAATAGAAGGTATAATTATTTCATTGCTTGCCAAGACAAGTGTACGCCCACGGCGCCTGACCATAATTTATATCATGAACTTTTATGGTAACTAGTAACTTCGAATAAAGATTTAGAACTACTGTGACGATGCTTGTTCTACAACTAATCTTGTTACATTCCTATAGTTAATTAAAACAATATAAAATTTGTTTTTGTGATTGAAGGCGAGTTAATTAGACTCTATTTCGAGGTGTTTTTTGTAGGAACTTTTTAAGGCGTGCAAATTATACAATAGTTTTTTTCGGCGAATTGTGGGTGAGACTTATGGCCGGATACTAAAACAAGCTAGGCTTAATGCTGTCTATTGATTTCAGGTGTCAAAAACCGATAGGAGCATCTTTAAGTTGAGTTTCAGCGGGTAGTTACATCACTCTCCATTCAGGAATAACTGACTATATTATTTATTTGTGACAATATGTGACGCTTTTGCCAAACAAACACACATTTTTATTTGCAGGCAATAAAAGTTAAAGATACAACTCATAAAATAAAGCCTGGAAAATCATCTTACTACATATATTTGTTTGCAATTGTTGCGTTTTTTTGTTGCAATATTTTTATAGATTTTAAACTAGGCCTGTTACACACGGAACTATTCTCCTAGCAAGGCTTCTGAGACTAAACGAGAAGCCAAATATGGTCATGGTTCGAACACATCGCTCCATTAACATAACGTTCACATTATATCAAATATAGGTAACAGGTGGATTCTCATGAATGAACTTATTTAGAAAAGAATAAGTAACCTTGTCGCATAAATTATCTAATTTAAATCAAAATTTGTTCATAGATTCTTACTGTTGATTTTTTTACAAATAGAATATGAAACTGAAAGGGTTACAATAATTATATTTATACAAATAAATTCATTACTTAGGTAATTTTAATTGCGAAAGAATGATAACTAAAAATACCGTCGTGATCAACTGTAACATTTTTTATTTAGTATCCTGTAATAACGCCATCTATTGCTATCAGTCTACTCTACTTCAAATAATGTCAGGTTGAGAATGAATGTATAGTGCCATCTATCAACGAATAGCAAAACTAACCTAAGAACGCCATCTTGTGGTCACATAGTAAATAAATAGTTCTACTTCTTACCGGCTTGACGGAGACGGCGCTGTCGTCGCATTCGTACGGACAAACTGTCCCAGTCGTCATCCATATTCGGTTGACCCTCTTTTTCAACTGTAACAATAATTTAACTCACTTAGCACTTGACTTAAAACGAAGAAGCGGCTTATACAAGTAATAAATAAGTTTTCGACTTTAACAGCTTCTTTCCTAACACCGTATACTGCGCTAAATAAAACATTTAGTTTATTTTTTTATAAAAACAATACCAGCCTGTACGGTCGAGATAGTTCTAGTGATAATCATGAGACAGCGCAAATACTTAGCTTAACTCTCCTTTTTTACATATCGTTCTCCCCCTACAAATCTATTTGAAAAGGAATTTCCCTTTTCCCCGGTTATAAAATAAACAAAGTACAATCAATACCAGATAAATCCTCAACGGCTAAAGTATGAAAATGTTAGTTATAGAAGTATAATACAAACCTTCCTCAGTACGAGAGCGCGAATTGAGATGTGTAGCGACCCGCAAGCCGCCCGCCATCAGATCTGTGCTCTGTTCGAGGACCACTCGCTTGCGTCTCTCTGTGCCACCAGTCTCTTCCACCACGCTCTTGTCACTCGCCAGCGACTTTGCCTACGGAAAATAAAGAGTTATCTCTCTAATATATAAGATTCTGGTGTCACGTTGTACGAAATTGAACTCCGCCAAAACGGCACGCCTCTAATGAAATCTTGTGTGCATTTTGCGTAGGTCTGTGAATCGGACATCTATTTTCCATACCTCCATTTTTTTTATTCCCCTTTATCTCATTTCTGTGAGGTCTCATAGGTACATCATAAAATACAAATCGAACCGTTAAATCTGATAGACAAATTGATTGCGTAGAACTTCCCACTTTCAACGGTAATAAACCTAATATAATACTATAGAATGTTCATAAAATAATCCCGCTAGTCATATTTACTGACAAGTATGAGCAGAATGTTACCTCGTCTTTAGACAGTTCCTCGTCGCACACTCGTTCCTGTTCCTTAGTGTGGCGTGTCTCCGTGACTATCGTGCCATCTGGGCGCAGTGCCCGCAGCTCCTCCTGCAACCAAACGATAACAGTTAGGTATGTATCGCTTGCATATATACATCCAATGCACTAAAACCTACAAAAGCCTACTTAGACAATTTGTGCAACATCACGATCCAAGTACGCGTTGACCAGGAAACTGTAGATCACGTGTTAGGTCTAAAGATCAATACATGACTATTAACATTTATATTACCAGTACAATATAAGACTCTACTCGACCTACTACAGGGCAAAGGCCTCGTACAGGGAAAGAACTAGAAACAAGAACTGATTGATGTGACTTTTACGTTACAATCATAGCATTGCATTGTTTTATCCGAGCTGCTTATCTAATATGGCTTTGCCATTTCCATTGATTAAACGACCTATAACCCTAGCATGGAGGTGGAGATTAAAGATTTTCTAAGTCCACCGTAATTTCGCATACAATATGAAATAAAAGTGCATTTTCGGCAGCTATAGTACAGCAATTTCATAGAATAATGTATCGCGAAAATCAATCTTACTCTTGCGCCATTAAAGTTTATTTTCAGTTAAATCATACTCACGGTGTCATCAGTGGTGATGGTAGTGTTGTAAGCGATGGTGTCCTTCACGACCTTGGGCCCGCGCGGCACGAGCGCCAGCTGTGTGTCGGTCTGCACCTTCAGAGCATCGCGGATGTCTTCCTCGGGGGTCTCATTCACAGCTGCTATGAGAGCCTGGAACAAGAGACAAATTTCATGTTATTTTTTATTCAAAAGAAATATTCCATACAGGACAAGTTGATTGCTGTAAAAATATCGCAAACATTAGACTTTTATAAGTTTCATAACCATAACACTTCATAAAAAGAGAAATTCATAAGTTTAAGAAAAAGTGGCCCCGAGAAAAGTTGATGTAATAAAACTTGAATAAGAAAATTATACAACTTTTTTTTTAAAGCAAAAACGTTACACATGTCAGAAACTGACTAATGGCACAAAGACCGAAAGTAGTTATACAAAAAAGCAGCTAATTACTAGGCTAATATCGCGGCAACACAGGACGGAGCGCTCAGCGGTTGTGGATATATTTCAGAAACTGACATTACGGTCTCTAAAGCCATCCTGAGGGAAGTTCTAGCTTTAGAAACCCCACCTTCAACAAACCATGCTCTCGACTGTGGAGCGGGAATAAGAAGAGTTACGAAGTATGTTCTGCTGCCACGCTTCGAGAAGGTTGATTTAGTCGAGTAGGACGAAAAGTTCATTACAATGCCTTGAGAAAGATCAAGATAAGTATAAAATTGGGCTCCAACATTTCGAACCCGAGAAATCATAACGCGTCATATAGTTATTGGAAACATGGTTTAAAGAAGCTCAATTGAAAATAATAAAAAACGTCCTTCAACAAGTCTTCTATCCCATGCACACGTTTGTTTTTCCTTCCTATAGTTAAATAATGTGTATGAACTTAAACTCTGTCTATTATTGAGTGTCAGGATCTATTGGCAACAGGTTTCATTTACGACTTTAGTTGGGTATTTATTCACGTCTTAATACAAGTGAGTTTATCTTTGTTAAAGTAGTGAATCGTGGCCCGAATTCGTGATTGTGTCGTTTAATAAAGTAGGATCCCGGGCGTGCCGAGGCTTCGCAACGTACTCGCAAGTGCATTCACCGTTTTGGTGTTAAGTTACGAAAATCTTGCGTCATAAGCCGCAAGGACTTTGGAATTTGATCTGTTGGCAGCACCGCTTTGTGTTATCCGATATTTTTATTGATAGTCATAACATTTTGTAGGTCATTCGACTGGTTCCTAGGTTTCGAGTATTTACATCCGTAAGGCGAATAATATCATGCTCAGTTTGACCTGCAAGAACGGAATTTCTATTCAAGTAAGATCCATGCAATGATGGCGTATCTCTGATAATTAGCAGTTGAACGGACGATGATGTTCAATCAAAGAACAGTTAGCGATGAATATCGCACGGCACTCTATTATTAGGGCCGCGTCAATCTCTGCTTCAGCATCGAGCCTAGCCCAGCAATTTGATGTTACAGTTACATCCGATTCGATGGAATGTGATAATGCTATTGATGGATATGTTACTGTAAAGACCGAATATTGGTAAATCTTAGGGTTTAAAGTACGTGTCAAAATGTAAAATTATGTCGAAAGAAACGATTTATCTGGCTTTAAATTAGAATTTAGTTAAATCTCAAGATTTTCCAAGCGAATGGTGGTAAAGGATCAAAAGAACGGCTCGGACTTATACCATTAAGGAATGGTGAATCTTAGTAAATTTACCGCAAAGGGCCCCGATTCTGCTATTTTACAATGGCGGATGAATGAATAGCAATTGGATTAAATTTGAAATTATTTCTATTCTCTTAAGCATTTTGCCAATACAATAATTGAAAGTCGATTGTATTGACCTTGAGAATACCGTCCTGCACAGAATTTCCAATTATTGCGTAGAAAAAAGCGTAAGGATATACGATTTTTTTTATTTTAAGCCAAATTTCATTTATTCATCGAGCGATGTAAATAGCAGAATTGGGGCCCAGTTCTATTATTTACCGTAACCGTTTGGGTTTTTACAGTAACAAATATGCAGTTTTTAAGGATTTACTCGAATGTTTGTTCAGCAAATACACCTACTTTACCATTTAATAGAATTGAGACCGCTTTAGTAGCACAAGGTAAGGTAGACAATCGAAATGCTACAAGTGATTGTGCGACGCCTGTTTCGACCGATGCGATGACCAAACATGACGAGTTTATCGATGTTCGCTTATAGTACACGATGTTTACAATTTCTTTTCGCGTCGTTCGGTTAAAAAGTAACGTTACCCCGACGTGTATTCCCATTGGAAGTAGCAATACGCCAGTCACGATTAACTGTAAATTTATTGGTGTTTGCTATAGAAAAAAGTATTGCCTCGCTTATTCTTGTAATTGCTGGGCTTCACTTGTATAAAGTGGATATTTGATACTCTCTGCTGAGATAAAAAGAATTCTCATGGGCGGTCGTTGGCTGATTTCAGTATAGATGTTCTTTTGCTTCAATGTTAAGGTCAAGCTACACTCATTACAGACGTAATTAGCGTTTAGTGACTCTGCGTAATTTAGTTGCGATCGCTGAGTATAAAAAGGACTATTTTTATACTCAGACTATTACTCGGACTGGATTTGCAAAGCTTACATTAAAATGTAAAATTATTTTGTAAACACTTCGAGATTGGATATACTCGATGATAATTAAGATAATCATTCATGTTATTGTAATACTTTTCACGCGAGAGATTTAAAATTATTTATTCATTGGTTTCGATTCGCGACCCCGCCGAAGTATCAGCATAAGATCTCCAGTTGGGTCCGAAACTAATCGGGCGATCCCGATAAATATACGTGAATAAACTACATTATTTTTTTAAATATGATACAATTTCCTTGCATTGCACACTTATTTTATAATGTTTTATTGAAAACGAGTTGTCATTTCCTTTATTGTAAGAAACATTGTATTGTTCGAGAGTCTCGCAACGTGACTTGGCTGGAATGAGACCGTCGTCCCGCGAAACTTCAAGATCACGCATGAACCTCACATTTAGTGTTCAGTTGTTTACGCTACTGTGAGCGAACAGAGCACGTGGAGGTTAGACCGGGTCGCGGGAAATTATAGCTTTAGAAATAGGTTTTATGCGAGTTTGTGAAGATTTCTCTTTATATACGTCGTTGAATTTTGTTTTGGATTGCGGTTAAAATTATCAGTACGCAGTGAAGAGCAGTGAAGTTATGAGCAGTTTTCTGAGGAGGTTATTGATAGGGCTCGTCCTATGTTTGTTGTTTCCGTATTAGATATTATTCCTACAGTCATTTATTCATACGTTCAATTATATTGTTACTCGAGCAATAATAAGATTTTTGAAGCCTGTAATTTACAAATATGACCATTTCATTTCTATTCATAATCATCATCGTGTGTCTTCTGGAATCTAACGTTGTCGTGCGTGATTGAATTTAAGAGAATTCTCACATTAACATAGGATTTTGCAATTTCTAGAGTTCAGTCAAAAATAAACATTCTAAGCAACTATAAATAAAGTAACCTAATGACTCACACAATAAACGGTTACTTGGACCAATACAACTTATACGTGAGTCGCATTATCACCAATATCAAGCTAATAGGTAAAAGTAACAAGTACAGATGTGGGTCGAGCGTCGACCAATACGAGTTGTGTTCATATTAGGTTACATTCATAATTTAAAATAAATATTGTTCTTTTTTAAAATAAACATTCTCTTTCTCCTATCTTTTTTTAATCTCACTTTATATAATCGTAATTTAAAATAAACATTGTTCTAATTTAAAAAAAAATCTAAATTAAACTCCTCCTACTTCTGATCTAACTGGTATAAGATAGTCAACCTTTTTCCTGGAATACATCCGAGTTATGTTTATTGTATAGCTGTGGTATTTGTCTGTATCATTATTATATTTTTTCTTCAAATAGTTGCTATGATGGACATAAGTAGCGACCCTAAGTATACTTGGTATAGATTAATTAAGTATCTTCAAGACTGCCGTATACTTATTTTTGTTTTGTAACTGCTGTTTTGATTAAGTACTTTATAATTAGTAATAGTTGATTACTATTTGATTCTGAGGTATGTGTGTGGTCACAAACACTTCTCGTCTTAATACAAATATCAATAAACATCTTCATTACACAAAACAACTGTGAGTGAAAAAGATAAAGTGATAAAAAAATAAATAAAAATTGATCATAATAATAGGGCCTGCACAAAACCATCGCCCTTATCATGAGCTCATAAAACAAGACAAAAGTGCGAAAGTGAGAAGGATATACACTCTGCGTAGCGGCATCTCGCTTCCTCAATATTAGCAGTTTTATTTACAGAGGTTTAGTACAGAGCATTCCAGCTTTATAACATTGATTGAAATCTTAATACGCGCCAACATTAAAGCCTCATGTGAGAATATTTTGTGAAAGGAACTCGTTCTCATATACAAAATTTAAAGTATAACATGAGAATGTTTGATGAAGAGATTGCCTACTTCTTTACAATTTTAGTTTCTTCTTGTTTATGCTTCGTATCGTAAAGGTTAAGCACGAATAGGTGGCTTCGGGCTATTTTAAATAGCGTAAAAATGAGGTGTTGTTTAATGGCTTAAATGTATGCCTTAACGATATTTTGCTTTTGATAGGTGAGGAGAATGATGTCAGACATATAGGGATATAAAAGTGTATCTATGGACTTGCTTAAACAACTTTTGCTGGATGGTACATCATAAAAAAATCCTCCCTTTTTGGGTTAAGCAGAAGAGAGTGTCAGACTTATTTTCACTATAACCCGACCACGGTCCGTCTTTTGCACTTTTTGTACACGGGCTAACATAAACTCCTCGAAATACCCCACCTGATGCTACTACCCCTTGGAGTAAGCCTGCTGCAGGTGTGGAAGCGAGAGGGAACTATACAAACCATATAACCGCGAGATGCTTACACAACTTTATCAGTGATAAAGTTGTACTTTAAGGTAAGCCTCTGTAGTTTCATTTTTAACAGCTTATAGATGCTAATAAAAAAAACACCTTTACCGAGGCATCACTAACAACTCAATAGGTATAATACTTTTTAAAATGATCAGAAATATAGCTTGAAAAATTATTCTAAGCGCCTCAAGAACCTATATCCCAAACCCCAAGTACCCAGTATCTTTTTTTTAATGGCCAAATGACTTGAAACAAGTCCAATGATCACGTGAAAACAAAAGTGAAACGTGGTATGTAAGGAAGCGGAAATGTACGGAGAAGTTAATTATTTCTTGTATTACCAGTTACACGCTGAAATCTGGTTTGGTTTCATACAAAACTTAATAACATTTATGTTGTATATCTGTGTGATATATTTCTGTCACAATTTTATTTCTTATCAATTTTGTGTCTTGATTTTGAACAATTTTGCATGGTATGCATACCATAGACATTAGAATTCATTTATGTGAGTATACAGTTGACTGCGAGTAAATAGTACTGAGGGTTCCGTACAAATAAAAAGAATAAAGATTTTTGAGACAGCTGAGTCTTAATAACAGATTTTCAGTTTTAGCCTCTGCTACAGAGCCCTAAATTGCAGTACGAAGCCCGTGTTATGTAGGTCCCTGATGTGCAATAAATATTTGAATGAACAATCAAACTTAAAACCTGAAAACTTGTCGCTTTAATTGTGCCCATATTTAATTGGAACAATGTTAAGGAAGTCATGTTTTATAAAAATATTGTTGTTATTACTTTTATTTGTATATTTCCTTTCAGTTGACCTCGATAAGAATTCACTTGCGATGTTTAAATTCGTGTTTATTTATTATGGTAACGAAAGGACAGCTTTTGGAACGAATGAAGTAAATTATAAAAAATCAATGATCAAGATTATTGTTTTCAAAACGAATAATCATATTTTTTAAGAGTTTAGTAAAATCGTAAAAGAACTGTTACTAAAATAATTTAGAGAATTTCTCTTCAGGCCTTTCTCCCCCTCTTAAATAAATTCTATTACCGCTGTGGAAGAGTGACAACACACTACACAGCATATAGTCGTCTCTCTTCCACTAACACAAATTTATTACTTTATAAAATTATAGTACGCCCTCAGATGCGCAAACGCAGAAATCGATTATGCATTCAAACTGATAGCTCAAGTATCATAGCCCAGTTGTATCATACAATGATTTATTCTAAACTCCAGCGAAGATTTATCTAACATATGACCGTCCTAGACATTGATTTAATTGATAATTGTGCCGCTTCTCATTACAAAATAAGAGCAACATTAAATTAACTTGATGCAATAAAATGGCCAGTGGGAGAAGACACGACAATCCACTTAGTTGCTAGCCGCCCGTGACAACTTACCCTGAATTAAGATTGTATCGCGCAAACTGTATCTTAACTACAAACTACTCAACTTTGTTGTAAAAAGATCAATGTTTAATTAAGTGCGATTTATCTGAAGAACAGGTGTCGTCTTGTGTTTGTTTTGCAGCTGTGTAAGACAAACGTTTATTCTTTTCACATAACTTCATTCACATATTTGTATTTAAGAGATAGGATGTTAGAGCTGAGATGAGAGAGCTGAGCTATTAGACTATTAAGCAAACAACGCCTTACTCCTTTATTTTTTGAGACATGTATGAAATATATAAGCAGTTTATATATTTTTATTGATCCGAGTCCTAAAATGGCAATAGCCTTCTTATTTCAATCAAATTACGTTTTGTTCTTGCTTCTATTTAAAAATAACTTTGAGGAACAATACAATACAATACACAACAATTCTTCACCCAACATAAACCTACAAGTTACAAATACAGAAATCACAGACAATACAATTAGTCTTCATTAAGACAGCATCGGCTAAACATGTGCCCTACTATCCTCAATAAACATTAATAATTGCGAACATGCGCTTTCTTCATTCCCATGTCACAATAAAATTTGTTTAAACAATCAAGAGAAAACTTTGAACTTTACTTGGTAAATAGTTGAAAACAAAAACGGCAATTACATTTCTGAATGCATGTACGTAACGTATTCAGAATGCTTACTAGATGTTAGAAGAAAGTGAGTTAGTTAAGACTATAGAATAGGCTATTTATTTATTTGGAAAAATATTGACACATTAAAATATTATTGACAGAATAAGGTCCATAATGTTCCTTATTCGTATATACGAGAGCTACTCCTACCTGTCTTATCCCTTTCATTATTCCTCAATTAATATTTATTCTGTCTGTCTACTATGCCCTTGTAGTTAGAATACTCAATAGGGATGATGACTGGGTATAAAAAATCTTATTAGACCCTCAGTTAGATAATTGAAAACAATTACACACTTATTTTGTAATTTTTCAGAAAAACTAGAATTGACAAAGTTTAAAGTTTAGGAGAGGGGGCTTGTGACGTAACGATATGGTAAAATTTATACTCAATCGTGACGTCACGCGTAAGTTTCATTCACTGTAATTTGGTCAATTCATGTTTGCGGGACAAATTAAAAAATACGTATCCATTATTATACAAAAAACTACAAGACGGAAAACTGTGAGCTGAGAGTGCTATGAGCAAAGCTTAGAAAAGAAAACGTTTCCTAAGCTATTTTTAGGGGACATAGACTTGCTTTGGTATAAATATAATAAAAACAAATTGGGATTCACCCTTTTCTTTCACACTTTCACACTTTCTGTCACTCATCAATGCATATTTCTTAGCGAATAACAAACCTCTTCAAAAGATCTTTTTTACTCCAGTTAGGTCGTCACAACTAATATCAGTCACCAGCTTTCAAGCTTGTTAACGTATAAACTTCTTACGAAGATTGTTGGACAGGTATATGGGAGTGATACACCGTGTGTCAGCTGTCGTGAGATCGTCACGCGATAGCCGCCATATAACTACATTAAGACGGCAATTAAACTGGAAAAAACATGTAAAACGTCATGTTGAATAACACAAGCGTGTATGGAAATAACTATAATTAAAAGTTTAACGTTTTTCGTTTGTTTTTGAGGTGACAGCCTTTGATAGAGATTTGTTTGCAGCACTTGTATTTTTTTACTTTTCGTATGTTTGATGTCCAGTAAAAACGTCACAAAAATCTTAACCTCTCGATATTTCCCTTCACCGTTTTGAAGTAGTGATATAGTTTATGACACGCAAATAAATTAAAAAAGACATTGGTCCGTGCTTGGCTGTAAACCTACTTTTACTTTGCAGTCCAACAAAAGGGTTTTTTCAGTGGCAGACTTGACGACTGCACGCATAACCGATTGGTTCAGGCCACCATGCCAAAACCGTTGTATGGGTATGATCCCTAGTAGGACCAGCGTCTATGTGATTATATGATTTGAATGATTGTAAAACCCCCCAAAGCAAGTTAAATTTCTTAGGGCTGGAGTCGATTTTTAAAATAAATTCAACAAAAACAAATAGTTATCAATCAAATGCAGGCAATTGTAGCATTTTACTTTAATATGGACGGTTATAATTGTAACTAGGCAGACTTCGACAAGAACGTATACTAAACAGCGCTTAGCAACAAAATAAACAAAAACGTAAAAACAACTTAGTAAAAAAAGGATAAGAAACAACTTAAATTGGCAACTTTTTCGTTTTGTGACAACTAAGGCCACAGATTGCAGAAAAAGATTAGTTTGTACTCTTAATTCTGAGAAGGCACGAGATAAAATCCTAATATGGCGTTTTACATAACTGTAATTATCTGTCTTATAGAATTTAATATGACATAATAAGACAAAGATTTTATCGTTTTTCAACGGCTCTTTCGAAAATATACGACTGCGCCTGTTATTACTGCCACTTTGCATAAATATTTTTATGAGTTTGAGAACTCAAAATACGGGTAGGTATTCATTTTAGAACGGTTCCTAACAACAAGCTTTAGAGTTTTCAAAGAAAGTTTCGGTATTTCATTTTAGTATGAAAATGAAATTCCGCTATTTTTTGAGAATGGAGTCTATTAGGAGGACTATTACCTATGCTTTAGAAACGTATCAGTTTTTGCTTGTCAGAAAAATAACATACTTCATTTATTTTTATTGTGGTCGATTTCTGACTTGTCTGTTATATCAAATTAAATAGAAACCAGAATTGAAAACAAGTTTTTTAATCAAACTCTAAAAAATTTAATAATGCAATGAATTATTATTTTTTAAATTAAGTTTCAAGTATATAATTCCAAATGATAAATATGTATATCTGGCGGAGGCGTTTTCTGTTACAAAAATAAAAAGAAAGGAGTTTGCACAATTATATAGTTTTAATATATCAAATGAAACCACACAAGAAGCTCCAGAAACAACAAATTCATTATCTCTTATTTAAAGTTGCAACAAAATCCAAAACAGCAAGCCATAGAAGCCCATTCTATGATAAAATAAAACAAGATAGCCGCTAATGAGTGCCTTGTATTTTATCTAACAGACCCACGCACACTCCGGCGTAACTCATTCATATCCCACGAACACTACCAACTCCAACTACCCAGTATATTCAGCTAAATGCATGAATAAACTAAAAGATACCAAAACCTGTACCACGAGAATTAAAAACAAACATATTCCGATCGTGGAAGCGAGACAGCGTTACGCACAATGTAGAGCGATGTCCTACTCTAATAACGACGGCAATCCTGCGATAAAGTCTCGTGGTACGGGGCCAAGACAACGTTAATATAATTTTATACATTTACTCTTCTAATAACCAGGTATTTTTATGAAAGCCATTAAATATAAATCGGGCATTGAATATAGGTTGTATAATGTTAGTACAGCATTACGTTTTGCTAAGATACTCGAGAATTGAAAGCCGCGCTGAATATTATGTTAGCATAGAATTTGTAACTTTACAGAGTTTTTCGCAAAGTTCTATTTGTACGTTCATAGAGGTATTAGTTGACTTTAAATATGTCACAATTCATTACATTTGATGTGAATGTCTAAAGTGTAAATATCTACTGACACTGTCCGAGCAAGATGATTAAGGTGACTGCCAAAATTAGGATATTTTACGACATCTAAAAGTTTGGGAATTAGGTCATCTTTCTTACGATATATTGCATATTGAAACCTAGCCATTTTGTATAAAATAGACCATTTTAAGTATTTCATGCATTTCAGCTATCTTTAGCACGCTACGTATATAGACTTGTCGCTTACCAGTACTTATAGATTTCATAAATACATATAATAAGAAAGTACTCGGATGTATAAAATTTCCTCAATGTCCCTGCTCGTTCCCAAGCTTGGAAACCCATCTGCTATTTCCATCAGTCTTAATACATCCTTAGCGATTAAAGTGGATGCTAAACATAATATTCTAAATCTTGATGGTATCTCTGGTTTCCTGTAGCGATGGGACAAATTAGCCGCTTGATGTATCGCCTATATCAGGCAGTTGACGGCAGCGATATCGTTATATTCGTTATGTTTTACTTTATCATGCAGTTTATTTAAATATTATTACGTATTACCGTATTTAAGTAGAATAATACTAACTTCAAGTAGTTTTCTTGACGTATTTTAAAGATCTTTGCTAGTTTTAATCATGTTATGTCACTTCTTTTTGTAATTCAGACATAACCTTGAATTGGGTTTTTTTAATTAGTTTCTTATAAATATTTTTTATTCTTATCCATATATCATACATTTATAGGCATGCTCATGATACGCACATTAAATAAAGTAATGAATGATTAACTTTAATTAACCATTTCAACGAGTGTCAAAAAACATAAAATGCTGTCAAACTTGATTTATTTTTATACAACGGCCAATACACTAGCGAGTTGTTCGGACACTTATACTTTTTTTTCAATACAGAACACATTTTACAGTAACTGTACTTTATTTATTCGAGCCCAAGTCACTGCATTTTCACTTTTAAGCCCCTATAACATGTACTGTCATACTCAGTCACGAATTTGCTGTGTTAATGGGAACCCCGTCCATATATCTACACATATATATTAAGCTAGTTTATCTTATGAATCGTATCGTCGAGACTTTCTCAAGACATCTGCCGTGGCTCCTGATTGAACACGCGATACCGAGCGTAAAATACTTAGAAATAATTTCACAATCATTCAACTAGCGTCTGCCTTTTTGTCCCGTCCATAAAGAAGATAAAATCTTCGCTAGATAGTGCTGAAGACACATGGTTAAATGATGTCACAGAGGAAATTCTTCATTTTATTCACGGATTTTTATTTACTTTCGTTTTGAATTTTGTTTCTTGTTTTCGGCCAGGCGTTATGTGTTTTTCACTTGTTTTACCGTGAGCTCCTTTAGCTATGATTGAATTGCCAAATATTTGAAAGTTGTTCCTTTTTGAAAAGTGCTTGACAATTTAAAAAGTTACGCGATTCGATTAGCTTTAGCGCTTTTAGAAGTATAGCTCCACAGACCCTGGTCAATGTCGGCTCTATTTTTAAAATATGAACAATGAACACCTATAAGGCGGTTTACTTTTTATTCTGCCTTTCTTCAGATAAGCTTAAGCTTTTACAAAGTATCGTGCATGTTCAGAGCGTCTCGCCAACGACCGACCTTCACACCCCGATGGTAGTCACCGACAGACTTTTTTCCTCGCACAATGAACTACGAATATAATTTATTACTTCAATGTATATTGAAATAGCAATTTATTATTAAACGACGGTTGAAACTGGTTTTCACGGGGTGGTCGTGTACTTACCAATATTTTTATTTGTTTTAATGGTAATGAGCTTTAGCAGTTATTTTGCGCAAAAAAAATCTTTAATTTTAATCCTCGCTTGATAGTTTTATATGCTCTTTTTTAAGCAACATTTTAGCAAGGTAAACTTGGCAGTATTCATCTATGAAACAAGTTACATCATCGGATCTCTACCGCACCCAGTAAGTCATAAATATTACGAACAAAAATGTGTGCATTTTCCGTGGTGGATTCGACAGTTATACAGGTGGGGTCGAGCGCGCCACGATTCTCAAGATATCTAAGTTGTGCATCGGCCTTGAGAAAGCCGCCGCTTGCTGCCGCTCGCTCCGCGCTGACCTTTCCGCTCCTCTCCGCCCAGCTTCGTTATTTATTGCTATCGAACGCGTGATAAATCCGCTGCATCTGTGCCGTGTACATCCGTGTTGTCTTCGACGAAATGAGTAACGAATTGTTTCGCGGCGCTGCTTTGGTAGCTACGATGACAACCGCGGTGACGCGCACTCATAGCTAATGTTGATTTATACTTATTGTTTGTTTTGATTTATTCTGTGTTGGCTCTCTGTTGGTGGTGCGTGGGGTATTGCGACTTAAATGCGATAAATAGGTACATAAAGCCGCTTTGCTGTGTCTTTGGTTTAGAAGCTTCGACATGGACAGAGGACATTTGCAGTGCTAGCTCTGAGGCAGTGGGAATGCAAACATCGATTTCGTGAACGGCTGAAACGGTATTAAACCAATCTAAGTTTCTCCACATCTTTATTTACATTCTATATAGGTACTTAATTGGCAGGTACAGTTACAATTTATGATATCAATTTCGCCGTACGGTACGTTTCGTGTTGCAACCACTTGGAGAACATAGTTGCCTTTCCCGCTGAGCCTTAGTCTTGTCCGGGCTTCTCAAGATCCACTATCAACTTTAAACTTTGTACCGCTCGTACCAGTCTCGTCCTTTTATCAACCACAGAATGTTATTTATTGAGGCCCATATTGGCGGCACATGATTTATTAGATGAACTTAGGGGGCTTAAAACAAGGAACTAGACTCGCGAGTGTCCCTAGACGTATCTTATATTTGTACATATAAAATACATTAGTCGTTAGCGTCAGTTTATGAAACTCGAACCCGCCGCGACTGGTTCAGTCACACCGCTCGTTGCATAGACGGGCCATAAGTCAACTGCTCTCCTTCGAAGCATACAATTTTATTAAACTCGAATAGGGAGAAACTGCTCATTACTGGTAGCCTACATAAGTTGCGAAGAAAAGAAATTGCGTCGGGATCTTGTTGAATAAGTTGGAGGAGAAATTACTTGTTCGGGGAGTCGGCAAGGTGAGCCAGTCACCGGTATGGGCTGTGAAAGTTATTGCCTGCCGATAAACAAGTGTACGCGACTACGCGACGGTTCACAAACGCAGACCTAAACAGATAATTGTGCAACTTTTTGTATGAACACGTGTTGTGATAACTTGATAATATAAACTGATATGAGACTTGAAAGTGAAAGCTGTGGCAGGTAACATTACAAAGCAGCCTATTCAGGAAACTACAAAAGCTTTTCATGTGAGAGTCGGGCCACGACACCGAGAGTTCAGTACAAAAAGCTAAACAAATCTAACGTTTGGGAGACACATATTTGTCGCCTAACAAATTTATGGCCGGCGATAAATTAACCTCATTTATTTTAAGTTAGAGCGAACTGATTAACTATTTTTTTAAATCAGCTGATTAACTATGACGGTTCATGAGATACAACCTGGTGATGGACGGACACAGCCTGACAATCAGCGCCCTCAGTAATACGGTTCCATTTTCACCCATTAGTTATAAAACCCTAAAAAAATGGTTTAAATCATTTATTCCCAAAAAAGACAATAAAGCCACTTACATGAGAATACAAAATAACATTTAGTTTATCTAATTAACCGCCACCGATAAATAAGTAAAAAAGTGTTAACTTAGAGACTAATAACAATAAGTAATATCATTTGCCAGAAGGATAGTTTAAAACAATAAAAGCGACAAAATGGGTAATGTTAAATAGCTAGGAGTACAATTGTAGGTACACGCTCAACGTTTTATTTTGTTCTTTTTTATATTACTTGATTGGATTAATGTGACTTTGGATAAGAAAAGTTTTCTGTTATATATTTCGAGAGTTGAGATTTAAAAACGTTGAACGAGCTTACATTTTTAATGTTCGACGGTAAGTTATTATAAATATCTGCTCCTTCATAGGTGATGTTTCTTTTGGAGTAATTTGTACGAGGTCTTGGTAATACAAGTAAACTAGGGCGACGTCTACTACGTGTAGACACTTCCGAAATTTTGGTAAATGATAAATTGGTATTAATTTTTTTGTCTAAGATTTTTCTTATCAGAATACAAGTGGTATACATATAAAGTTGCTTAATATCCATCAATTTAGTATCTTCAAAAATTTTATAAGTAGGTGTCAAATATGGATAGCGAAACAATATTTTAATAATCTTGTTTTGTACTCTTTGCAATTCTCGCAATTTCGTTTTACCTGAGTTGCCCCAGATTTCTATTAGGTATAGTAAATGTGATTTAACAAGAGAGTTGTATATAGTAAGACGAATATTTTTAGGTATACAATTGCTTATATTGTAGAGAGAGCCAGTGAGTGACGAGAGTTTGTCTTTAATATGATCTATTTGATTGTTCCAGTTGAGATTGCTATCGATTTTTAAGCCGAGGTATTTTTCACATTGTTTTTGTTCGAGCAGAATGTTATCAATAGTTAATGGTCTATGATCTGGAATCTTTTTGTTTTTAGCTTTAAATATAGTAAAACATGTTTTTGAAATATTGATAGATAGTAAATTGCATTGAAACCACTCGAATAATGTATCTAAATCCTCTTGGGCTTGTGAGATGATATTATGTATGTTTTTTCCAAAATAAAATAAGCAAGTATCGTCTGCATATAAAGTTAAATGACCATGAAGATTAAGTGCTGCAATCTGATTTATGTAAGTTAAGAATAACAATGGTCCTAATATGGATCCCTGCGGTACTCCGTATGTGACGGGTAGAGCAGTACTCTCGACGTCATTCATCTTAACTATCTGGCGTCGGTTAGTTAAATAAGATTTTAGCATTTTGAGTGCGTTTCCTTGGATACCAGCATGTTCAAGCTTGTTTAAAAGTAATATGTGGCTTACAGTATCGAAAGCTTTTTTCAAGTCAATGAATACACCCAGAACAATGTACTTTTTATCTATATTGTCTCTGATTTTTGTTACTAAATCTATTGTCGCTATTGTGGTATTATTTTTAGGTCTAAATCCATATTGGCGATCTGATATAAAGTTAATGGAATCAAAGTAATTTAATAGGCGACTATGTATAAGTTTTTCTAATATTTTGGACATGACTGGCAATACAGAGATCGGCCGATAATTTCCAGGGTCGGTCTTAGGTCCAGATTTATAAATTGGTGATACTTTTGCAACCTTAAGAGAATCGGGAAATTCCCCTTCAGTCATTAGTTTATTAAAGCATTTTGCCAGCACATTCGAGACTAGATTTTGTAATTTTTTTATAATTTTAACGCTAATTTTATCTATACCACTACTAGAGTTGGCATCAAGGTCTTTGATAATTTTTATAATTTCCTCAGCATTACAGGGCTGCAGTGTTGTAAGTGAGTGACTTGTGGCATTGTATTGTTTATTAAATTCTAATATTTTAGAACAATCATGAAATTTCCTAGGTATTTTCTCCGCAAGTACTGACCCTATGGTTGAGAAATATTTATTAAAAAGTTCACATATTTCCTTTTTGCCAGTAATCATATCAGAATTAACAATAATTTTTGAAGGAGCGCTATTTTGACACATTTTGTTGTTAGCTAAATTGTTTATAAGTGTCCACATTTTTTTAGGAGTGTTAGTATATTTCGTAAATTGATTATAGAAGTAGGCATTTTTGGTAGATTGTATTAATCTAGCAATTTGGTCCCTGATTTTTTTAAACTCAATTAGTATTGTCTCATTTTCTTGATCCTTTTTATGCTGTACCCATAGGTAGTTTCTTAAGTTGATCCCGATAATAATTTCGTTGTTAACCCATTCCGTTCGTGGTGGATTCACGATTTTAGTTCTTGAAATTGTATTTCGTTTGATGCATTGTATTAAAGTAGTCTCAAATTCTTCATACGTGTTTACAGCATTTTCTAGTCCATACGATTCAGTAGTAATGTATAATTTGTTGTAATCTATAGTATCATAGTTTATTCGCAGCTTTGGGGGTTTCCACTTATTTAGTTGTAAATATATTTGTTTGTGATCTGAGAAAGAGGAGTTGATGATTGCAAAATTATATTCTTCATTGTTCAAGTTTGTGCTTACGTGGTCCAGGATAGATTTCTTTGTAGTTGAATCTCGTGTACAATAGGTTTGGTTGACTTTGTTAAGTATTTTATGGCCTGATTCGTGAAGTCTCTGTTTGTACCTTTTTAATGTTTTGTTTTTAGATAGTAGATCGATGTTTAAATCACCAAAGACTATTGCTCGTTTTCGTACTTGTAATTGTGAATCATATGTATCCAAAAACTTTGCTAAATTAGTGTCTCCAGGATTATAGACAACGCCAACATCTATCGCAAATTTCTCTAGATATACCCATAAGTAATTGTTGCCATCTTGATATGTAGATTGAGTGAGATTATGTTTTAAATCATTGTGAATGTAGGCCGATACTCCACCTCCTCTAATGTCCGTTCTATAGTTGTAGTAGTGTGTATAATTAGGTATTTGTAGCTGTAAAGCCTGGGTATCGTTTTGTATCCATGTTTCTGTAATTAATATGATGTGTACTGTTGTTGATATTGCTTTTACGATACATTTTAATTCGTCAAACTTGCCCTTTTTACATATGCTGCGTGCGTTTAAGTAAAGAAATGCTAGGCGGGATTTTTGAGTATTCAATTGCTGATAATCGTGGACTATTTGGTAGGTTATAGGTTTTGTAGTATGATTTTTACTCAATGGGCATCTGAGTTTTTTGAATTCTGTTTAATAATGGTAGGAATACCGTTGCTGTATTTAATTATAAGACCAGTTTCTCCATGTTCAGTCCGGCGTACTAGTTCATTTTTTACAGTCTGAAAATATTTTTGCTGGGAGGGCGTTTGATCCGAGTAAAACTTAATATTGTCCGGTAATTTTCCCTTGCTACGTAGTAGTAACATCACTGGTTCAGGATGGTTAAAGCAAACTTTTATTCCGCGCGTTTTACCGACACTGTACTTTCCAATGCGAAATATTTTGTTTGGTTTCGCTATGTTCGAATTTATGCTTGTAATAATATTTAAAACATCAGATTCGTCTTTAAGAATTCTTTCCTGTGTGTTAATGCAGATTTGCTCCGATATACCGCTTATGATAATGTTATTTTGTCTTCTATTTCGGTCTTGAATTTCACGAAATATTTGTTCATTAACGGACACATCAGTTTGTGAAGAATGGGGGTCTAATTGTATTTTACTAATATTTGTTTCCAGGTTCTGTATTTTATTCTGGTTGTTTATTATTTTATTTTCAAACTGAGTTAGTTGGCTTTTTATGTTACACTGTTCAGTAGTAAGCTGTGTTGTGGTGGACTGAACATTTTGTATTTGTGCAGTAATGTCCGCCGCATTAGATGTAATCAACGATTTTGTTTGCTCATGCGACGCTCGCAAGTCGGCCAATTCATACTTTACTTCGACGATACTTGCGTTCATTTCCTTAATCATTTGGGCATTTGAATCAATATATTTTTCTAACAGAGAAGAGACGCGCGATAAATCGCTTCTCATTAGTTTAATTTCTTCGGAACATAAACAATCATGCCCAATCCGTTCTAAATTACGTTTACGGTAAGTTATTTGCGCTCCGCTTAGTTCTTCGCTTATCTTAGATAAGTCAGGTTGTGAGCCCGTACCGGTAACATAATTTGTCGTTGAGCATGTGGTTAATAAATTGTCTGACCTGGATTGTGAAGTCGTTGGAGAACGTGTCACATTCATTGTTTGTTTATAACTTTAATAAATACCTGACATTGACGTGAATAATGTAGGTGGGCGTAAATAGTTGCAGACCTTGAACGCAGAGTCCCTGTGTGAGCGAGTCAAAAAATGTCGATTGTTCTTGTCTCGCGGAGGTGAAGCAGGGCACCGCGCAAGCACGCAGCGCACTGTGGTAATGACTCGTCACTTGCACTTATTTGTATAAGGTCATTAATCACCTTAGAATGTTCACGGCACAATAGTTATAACAACTGTAGCGGAAGTATTAGATTTGCGGAGCACTTAATAAACAGATTTATTAAAAATAGAAATACGTCTGCTCTCGGTGGCAGTCCGAATAGCACTCTTCAAAAAGAAACCGCCATTAACATTTCAAAGCATCTTCATCACAAAAAGCCAGCCTTTCAGTACGATAATCAATCCATTGGATATTACGATAAATTTCTCGCATAATGCGGTTCGTATTAGACAACGCGACGGTATGTCTCCATTGTCTGTTGTGTCTGACGGCCAGTCGTTCCCACGGACGACAAAACTCGAGTAAAAACAGGCGCAACGTAATCACGGGTCCTTGACAGTCACATTGAAGTTAACTCGATTTACTTTTTATAAAGAATATTATTTATTTATTTGTCTACAAATTGACAAGTTGTTCTTCATTTGAAAGTTCTGACAAATATAATGACATCAGCTACAAAAAATTGTTCGTTATTTAAATCATTTCGTTTATTAATTTTATTGTCACCTATATTAAACCTCTTTTGTACTTTAGTATGTATATTTGTTCTCCATTTGAAAATTCAGACAAATATAATGACATCTACTTCAAAAATAGTCTTTATTCGAATCATTACGCTTATTACTTTTATCGTCACCTATATTAAACCTCTTTTGTGTTTTTGTAAGTATGTAAGCCATTTAACATTGTTACCATTCCAGTGACCACAATATTAAATACAAAAGTGATTTTTATTTTGAATTTCACTCGGAAATTCTTTCGCTTTCATGCACTTGATTTCTTTGGACAGCCGCAAAGTGTCACGAATTATGAAGGGTTAATGTCTCGGACGATGACCGTTGGAGACATTAACCTACATACATAATTACACGTGACTTATTCTCGTCACGTCTGTTAAATTTATAAGGTCTAGGTCAGATGATGGTAAAACTTATTTTAAAGTTCAGTAACCATTACTTAATTAGTAAAAGCTACAGATTTAAATAGTATATTTAAATAGCTTGAGTATGGGTATGAAGACATGGAAAGGATTTTTTATAGGTTTCTCATCTTTCCTCTTTCCCCTTTCTTAGTAAATGGGCTATCTAGTAGAGAAATATTTCTTTTTGGTTCCTGACATTAGCGCGTTCATAAAAACTGTTCAGCTTTATATGTTAACTTATCTTTTGGAATACGCGTTCCTTTAACATTTTAATATGTTTACTTAATGTATTTAATTTGTGAAATTCTCATAAAATCACAATTCATACAGCTACAATACCAAGACTTAAACTTTATCAATATAGAATCTTAAAACATTCTTGGTTCGAAATATTTAACATAATACAAACCAAATCATTCATATCTGGATAAATCAAATCAATATTCATTCATCGTTCCGTCGACCACGTACTTATGCTGTTCTACGAATAATTGCAAATTCAGTATGTTTTGTTCCATACCTCTATACCCACCACACACAATTTAATTTGTATTCAACATCGATAACTATTGGGAACGCAGTATTTTACGACGGCTCGCAATGTTAGAATATACAAAAGCGATATAAATTTTGATGTAAACAGCATTCGAGTTAACCAAACTGTGCTTTTGAAACAGTATTGTGATATTCGAGTGCCTAATGTCCTTATAATGGTTTTCCTTAGTGCTCGTAGACAAATGTTACGTTCGAATAGATTTTGGAATTTGATTGCAATTGTTTTTGTTATTAAAGCTGAAAATTAATCCAAGCAACAGGACTAACTATAGGCATTACTACTAAAATAAGATATACTAATTCGTTTTGTTTTAAGACACCATTTCCTCTCATGAAATGTTCGTACGGTCACTTCACAAACATGAAAGTCACAACAGAAAGGTAGACTACGTTGGATACTATATTCAACATTTAAATTATCTAAATTACGCACAAACTCGACACCGCACACGTTTCTATTCAACCTCTTTCTTACCTCAAACTATCCATTAAAAATACATTTTATTGTATCCGTTCTAATTCCATTAAGGTTTTATACGCACCCACAACTGCAACAGACTAAGGGCAGTTTCAGACTTACGTTTTTGCAGCCGCAAAATTCCGCTCTTCCGAAAATCTGAACGCCATACTTCGTCCAATTATGGCCTATTCAGACTTCAAACTTCTTTAGTGTTAAACATATCGTTTTCTACAACAGAGTTACTTGATAAACGCCTACATTTCAAGCTGATAAATACGGCAACGCTTTTATTAGCTGTTGCGATTGACAAAGGCGTACTTTATGCACTAACCGCGCTTATAAACAAAGCTTTTCCGACATTCGTTAAAAATGCCATTCTGCAACCAGCCTTGCCTTGGTAGACTCCCAACTCTAAGTACATCAAAGCCACAAAGTAGACATTTTCGAATAGTTTCACGTTCATTCGGAGGTAGGCTGTAGGCGCCAGTAATTAGATTAAACGTTTCTCTTGAACTACGTGAATACTCAGACGGTGAAATAAAAGGAATACAGGATGTTCACTCAACGATGTTTACTTGTGAATGATTTTTGTAGTGACGCTATATCGAAGTTGAAGTGTTATTTGTCTAGTTGGTTTTCGGTACATAGGCTTGATGTCTGTGGTGACTATATTTTGCTGGTCGTAGATTATGTAGATCGTAAATCGAGATTTAAGGATGTTATAAAATTAGAAAATACTATATATAAAAATATCTTTTTTTTTCATTATTGTCCATTTATTTTAGTAAATGTGTATGGTGTCATAATAAACTCAATCTTTTTTTTTACTTTATGAGTTGGATAAATGTTGATCAATTAAAGTATTTTTTTATTTTGAATAATGTGCGTTCTTGTAGACTCTACAAATACGTGATTCTGTAGTCAGTTGTGAGATTAATTCGATACTTTTTTATACGTCATTCGAATGTTGATGAAATGTGTGAACAGCCGTCAAAGTACGTTTTAAATCTAACGAGAAAATCTTTACCCGGTAGTGAAAAGTCTACTAAAAAAGTTTTCTTGAATCTGCACCGAGAGAATGACGATGATGGAAAACGATTCACTCGGAAGTCCCGTTTACATTATCTGCATGAGTGACTACATAGTTTCACTTTTCATTTTCGTAGAACTCAATTAAAAAGTATATTATTTTTCAATAGAGTACTATGGAGTAATATAGGTATGTCGTGGTGGCGTTGTGGTTCTATGCGTGGATTTGTAAGAACGGGGTGCAGACTCGATCTCAATGAAAGCAGAAATGTGACATTTTCAAAGTTCGGCCACTATCCAGTCAAGGCTCAGGTCAAGTCAAGGCTTACATGCTGACCCAACAAGCATCGTTCTTGTTTTGAAGTTTGATTTACTATAGGATCATAATTAGAATGTCTTTTAAAGGACATAAAACGTATGTTTCAATTTTGTTTCAAAAACTTCATTTCTGAGTTACACTATTTACGTCACGCAGTCTGCATCACAAGACTTAAAAAAAGATTGCAAAAGAAGCTACAAGTCTCTTTAAATTTATCCAGAACTAATAATAAATTTAAGCCCAAGTCACAACTCAAGACAGCCAACACACATTCTACACCGCAATACAAACCTGAGTCCACATTACTACAAATTAAATTCATCTACACTTCACAGTACAATTTCACATGGATATCACTGGGCTTAATAAACAATGGGAAGTGGGAATTGCTTTGTGTTCGAGCACTCATCATAACTGTCCCAAAGGAAGTACAATCGCTAACGGAACCCGTTCACTGGTTTACGTTTATTCAGAACACATTCATATACATGAATACACGTACAGTCGTACACTCAATACAGGAAAACTTAGTAGGACATTCCTATAAAGTTTTTGTCGATACACCTGTAAAATATATGCGAGTAACCTGCATCTTGTTTGCGATATTCATTTTGTTAGGATGTAAATGGACTGGTACTGTTAGCATCTGTATGATATCTTAGGCTGTTGATACAGATTGAAGCGTTTAAGCATGTTTACAGATGAGACAGTTCATGTTGTGGAGAAAAACAAAGTATAAAGAATTGGTGTTCACTTTTAGATGTCACTAAAGAAAAAAGACGACCCACGCTAAGAAATTATTTTTTTGTGTAGCAAGGAGTTCAAAAAACAAGATGATCAGACTCAGGACAAGCTTTCAAGCAGCACAAATATGTCCTGCAGGTTTATTTGGTTTAGAGTATTAAAGCGGCAATCCGTGTTTTCATTCTGAGAAAAAAAACTCATCGCAACATAGTCCAAGCGACATGACATGAAAGATCTTTTTTATCTTTATTCACACAAACTCACTCAACAACATATCTTAAAGCTGCATTTACAAAAGCCTTATCCTTATTGAATCGTACAAATAATTCAAATTAAATACACAAATATTTGCACAGGCCTACAATCTACATATTCTATTCTATTTTACGAGTTGCCATTGAACATTTACATTCAAGCGGTCTTCTCTCGAACCATTAGTTATTTGCGTCGCACGCTCCTGGGACATAATAATATGTGATAACTTCGCCAGACCCACACAATGAAGATATTGTCATACAAATGATTTGAATTACTTACTGGTTGCATGTGTTTATGATTATGTTAAAGTAATATTCGTGTATGAATGTACAGGGTTGGGACGACACAATATTAATTAGATATAAGATTTAAATTACGTAATGAGAAAATAAAATTCATGTTGATATTTTTAATCAGGACCTAACTCATTTTTCCAAGCAAACGTTGGCAAATAACCTCAGCAGCGGGAATAGCAAAAACTACAACATTCAAAACCGTTACTTTCATTAACCTAACACAATAACTACTAAACAAAACCCTCAACCCACCACAAGCAACTACAAACACACACTTTTGAAACTAAAACATATATTTCATTAAAAATAAACACCTTTCTAACCAAGATAAAAGTTATGGTCCATTGTCTCGACTGCGCGTAACAGTTAAACGCACCACACACGACTAACATGACTATGTAAATCAATTTACAGCAGAAACCGTTCACAAGGAAACTCGAGCACTTCCGAACAACTGCCAACTGTTGCAACGGAACAAAACCTTTAATAACTTGCCATTAAAACTATTAAAGGGGCCTACCACATGACTTAAAGTGGGATAGAGTTGAGGAAGCGAGACAGGGAGCTATGCGTAGAGCGCTGTCTTGCTTTAACATCGGCAAGACAACGAGACGGTAGTAGGCCGCTGAACGCAAAAAGACAAGGTATATAAGAAAGCATTTAGACAAGACCCTATTGAAGGTAGAAAATTATGCACTACTAAGCTTCATTTGTTTTCTTTTACCGCCAGAGTAATGCATACATTTAATTATAAGCTTAGCCTTCCTCTGCCATCCGAACGGTGAACACAATTCAATTTGCATTAAAATCAGATTTTCTTACACGTCATCGCTGTCTTTATTTTATGCACACCGCTTTCTATAATATAATGAATGCAGTTCTCCTTAAGACACTTGACTACAATGTCTATTGACAACATAACTCGGGTATCAATTACGTATTGAATGGCCTTTGCGATTACGATCGCAGCTATTGAACTGTGTTCTAACGCTGAGGTTGGGCTCGCGTCCGCAAACATCAACGTACAATTATTTATCGTTAGTTTATTACTTTGCTTTGATTCGAAATTATAATTGATTTTGAGCGCAATTCACTTGAACGGAATTGAACCTTACTTTATCAAAGGGAGAATGTGAACGAGCGTTCTAAAACATTCTTTTTTTTAGCATAAGTTAAAGTTCAAAAGTGAAAACTTCGATTAAAAATCGAATAGCCTTAAAAAAAAAAACACTTAAAGCAAATACCTAATTACCGCAAAACAATATCCTCGAGGTCAGAAATCGTAAAACACTGGTGTTTACGATCCTTTTACTAAGTAATTAAGTTTCCACAACATAAAGCCAGTCTAGTGTAGTTACTTGCACAAATATGCGCTTCACTTTACATTCCCACATGTCAACAAGTGACAATGGGATGCCGAGGTTGATCACCTCAATTGTCCTACGTTCGTAAGTAACTATCTAATGCTGTGACGTCGCATAATTAGACCCGGCTGTGCCCCACGATATCGCATGCAGGGGGGACGATCAATCAATATCACGTGACTAATTGACAAGCAACATTTCTATACTATTATATTAATTGAACCATTATAACACCACGCTCACAAGGTTTTTGTGGAAAAAGACAAATGACAAATTATCTATTCTTCGTTTTGCTGTACAAACTATTATTCAAGCATTTATCGTGTTACGGGGTATTGTTTAAATATCGTGAGTGTTTTAATTGACGATAAATGTGGTCATTTTGTTGTTTAACGACTTGCATTCAACATTGTATGGGTTAATGAAGTGATATCTTGTACAGTCAATGTATTAATATAATGGAATAATTACTTGGAGCAGGTTTCAGTGATCAGAAATACTACTTTTACATCCACTTGATAATTATATACCTAACTATTGACTAGAACCATTGGAAAGCTAAATGGTGTCTTTATCACACCGGTTGTAAAATTTTATCTCAAAACGAGTACAGGCTGATACCGCATCTATAATTTCCAGTTTATTACAGGTTAATGCAACTAATAAACCTCTAACCCGTTACACATAAAACCTTATTTTCTCCAATAAAGCAAAATACATATAAGATTTTCCAGTACTTTTGAACTGAAGATGTAAGTCTGTATTGCCACTCTGTAACGCAAAGATATCTTCGCGTTCAGAAAAGAAACGAGGTTTATCACCAAAGTTAAAAAAGGTGCGGTAGCGATTGGATTTTTTTTACTCCCAATTGACCTTTTGTATATTCAATATTCTTTTATTAAATACTCCTTGTATTTAATAAAAATATTTTAAAAGATAATCAATTTTAATTTTCAAGACAAGTTTTGATATTAAAAAGTTTATCATTTATAATTATTTGCCTTTGTATAGAAAAGTAAATTCATTTCGAACCAGTAGGTAAACATTCTTTCCTTAACTAATTTATTCATAGTTAGCGTTCTAAATATAGAGTAACGCAAGACATTCCTACTTCAACGCGAATATCGGAATGTTAATAGGGCGTGTCATGTACACTATTTACTATTTACAAAACGCTGGACACCTTGTAAATAACTAGATCGCGTAATTTATGTTGTCAATTAACTTGGTAGATATGTTTCACAGGTCTTTGGATTTGTGAGATATTTGTAAATGGCAACTGTTTTATTCATTTTAGCTTGGTACGTTAATCAAAATGATTGAAAAGTGGTTTTTAAGTGCTTATGTTTGCAACTATGATTGAAAATCGGCCACGCAAAAATATGCTTGAGAAACACTCAAAACTATTAAATTTAAATAACCGTAAAGAAAATTATAGCCATTTTATTCTTATAAATTGTCATACAGTATGAACAAAAAAAGCAAATTATTAATTACCCATTAAATTCCGCATTGTACAGGTGCATGTGTAACAAGCGTTACTAATACGTGTAAATTACACTCTAATCTGTTCATCATCGTTGGTGAACGAGTGAGCGATTTTCCGGAGGTTGACCGCGAACATTCACTCTCGTCGCCACGCGCCGTGACGTCCACCCTATTCATAACCCATAACGTTTCATGTAAACAATAGGCGTATGAATAAAATATATTGCAAAGTATAAACCAGGCTTTAAAGGAAATAATTAAATAATTGTGTTAATTGTGAACATACTGTGTCTAATTCTTATGAATTAACCGAGTCTTGAAAATGGAACGCTTTATTTTTAAATTGTGTATTTTTTTTGCTTGACACTTTTTTGTCATTATTATTGGATCATTGATTTTCATTACTTTTTTAATACCTTTTTGTGCTTGACGTTTGCTTTTTTGTCATAATTATTGGATCACCGACTTTAATTACTTATTAATAGCAATTATATTTTCGTTATTACTGTGAATTGGCTTTTCCAATTGTATTGTATGGGCAACTAATGAGTTTGTCAATGCATGCGTGCCACAGGCCTGCTCAAAACGATCTGGTATTTAACACGGACGGCAGATGCATCAAATTCTACTCACTTGTGCATGATACTCTATTAATACTCAATTCTCTTAGTTCTAAAAGAGACTAACACGGCTGAGTGGGTTTCGAAATTCGTTAGAATAGGAAACGGTTCAAATAGGAAATGTCTCCAGCTAAAACTGATGATATATCCGAATTAAGAATTCTACATTAAATTCGATTACAATAAATACAGTATGTTGTAAACCTAAAATACATACTAACGCAAATTGTAGAATAATATTAAACCATTCACATCACCTTCCCATCTCATCTCTATAACACATTCTAAATCGTGTTTATCTACTAATCATATGAAACAAAAAACAGCCATAAATGTAAAGTAATGTACATTTAATTTTCTATTACGCCATATGTAACTGTATTGAGGTTAATAGTAGGTGCTATGATTTATGAAGGTAATACGTCTGGAGATTGGCTGTGTACAATTTACAAACATATGTTAGGTACACGTTTATACTAACCCTTATTAATATTGTAAATGAGAATTTAAGTTTATTACGCTTTTAAGTGAACAATAGTTAACCGATCCGGGGGGTGAGAAGTAACGTAGGGTTTGTTTCATTTAACTTAAAAACAGGATTATGTTTTAAAGCGTTTACCTACGGAGTGTATAATAGTATATAATAGATAGGGGATAAAGCATCCTCGAATTTACTTTACATACAATACTAGCTGTTGCCCGGTACTTCGTTCCCGTGGGTAGAAGATATAAGTTATGATTTATACCTGCCCGGTTTTTTTCTCATTTTCCATTGTACCTAGCTTCGCTCCTATTAGTCGCAGCTTGATGGTTTATAGCCTAAAGCCTTCCTCGATGAATGGTCTATTCAACACAAAGAAAGAATTTTTCAATTTGGTCTGAGATTAGCGCGTTCAAACAAACAAACTCTTCAGCTTTATATATTAGTATAGATGAGTACTGTCATGCATGTTTTTAACTACAGTACCTACAATATGGCCCTTATTATGTAGAAAATGGTATAAAAAATTTAACATACATTGGAGCCCAAACAAAATAATGTCTAATAAATAAAAATGGTGCTCTATTTACACAACCAATTGGCAAAACATAAACGTAAATACGCAGTACCACAATGAACATAATATAATAAATGAGTTACAATCAAACAAATGACCGTCTACAGATTAAAGCGGCTTAAACAAGGCCTTGGATAAATCTAAACGCAAATATACACTAGTAATATTATACCACAACTTAATATAATGGTCTATGTTATACCAGTGAACTATTCAAGTACGCAAGGCCTATCTTCTAATACAGCCACAAAGTGAGCCTCAGCGGTCTGCGGTTTATTTATCAAAAAAGGTTACATTACGTGACAGGTTGTCGACCTTTATAACCGCATACAATATCATATTATGTAACTGTATCATAGCAGATATCTATAAAGGAAACTCCTATGACATATAATTTGGTAAACTGAGTATACTGTTAATAGTTACACGATTTTCGCGAAGAAGGTAATATATTCTAAGCATTTTCCTTTTTACATTATTTGTATACGTGCAATGTGCCTGTTTAAATTAAACCTTCAAGCAAAATTTACAGACAAAACAAACCTAATACACAAAGTCAAAAAAGCTTCCTATTCATCAATTTTATTAAAGAAAACCTGAAAACTGTAATCGCTTTATTTATCAATCCAGATAACCGATTACTGTATTTTTCTATAAGGAAATTCTCCGTTCACATTCAATATCACCCGATTATAATAGACTTGCCCTATTACAAGTTACTACCATCTTTGGCTAGAAGGTAAGCAATAGAACATTATAGAGTTGGAAAATAAAGGCGTTGTATGAAAAGCAGTACCTCTACCATACGCTCCCAAAGCCTGCCCTAAACAGGCCGTAGTCAGTGTTAGAGCGAGACGATATTACGTGAAGCGAAATGCGCCATCCCTTTCTGCCTTTGCGATAGCAAGGCTTTAAGAGCTCATAGTAAGTAAGCAGGACTATAAATACGAATTAAACCAGAAGCGGCCGTAACTCGCGAGCTCTTTTCTCCGCAATCCGTGATTAACGACTGTTATAGGTTCTTGTAAGACTAACGGGATCCATTTAAGACAGGCTGAGGCTGGCTAAGGCCTCCACCGGAGATTAATTAAACTGCACCCACAACAATGACGGCGGCAGAACTGACAAACGCCGAATGCAAATTGAGGGAATTTGAATAATGATGTGTAACAACTTTAGCTTTGAACTATACCGTGGTTGGACGAAGCTATTGGTCTTTAGTATTTTGTTTTGTAAATTGTAATTTGCGTAGATTGGCTTCTTTGCCGATGCTAACTGGTAATGACGCTTTTTAAGTTGCGTTTCTTTAACAGTCATTTAGTTACTTTTCTGGGTTTCATACTGGAAGGGTAACGTACGTTTCGATTCACCGCTATTTATCTGGCAGACCGTCTGTCAATCTGCATCGCATGATAGGTGAAATTTACACGAATGATGCATAAGATATTCCTCTTGCCAATATGACACTAAAAAAATAAACAAAGATCGTGCTTGTACAACGATTCTTACTGGTACGAATTTGATGATAGACCTACTTTTTTTGCAAATTTGTGGACTATTTGTACGGCACCCTATGTTGCGACGTTGATTTGCACTTGAACAGTTAAATTTACTTTCAGTTTATGTTCTAAACTACTTCACAAATTAGTTACTGTCTTATGTTTACCTTATCTGTGGCACTTTATAAATAGTTTTACTTTTCATAAAACCTTCAAGTTCAATTAGTCGAAAGATACTCTGCTTACCTGAAACAAGAAAAAAAAACATTTATTATAATTATCGATACAAGAAAAAGGCCCAATTAAGTAATTAAAATCTAAGTAGATAGGTATATTTTACACAACCACTTAGCAATTATTATGTAATAAAATCGTCTGGGTTTTAGTCTACCTGATAACTTCAAAGAAATATGAGATTAGTTATTAAGTATCTTGTAACATAAATTATTCATGAACTGTCTAGCCAAATATAACGTATTCATATGCATATTAAAAATATTCATTTAAATACTGGTAAGAAGTCAAAGATCGCTACGAATTTCGATTAAGCTTACAATGTTATGCTTAGTCGAGGCTTAAGATTCGGCTGTTATCATAATGGAATCTTTGTTTCGCAATACATGTTTATATTATGTAAATAGGACCATTCTCAATGGATAATAGTTTTTTAATGCGATTTAAGTATCAATACTGAGCTGTAAGTATTCAGAGGGGATACCATAACCTCTTAACGGAAGCTATGTCACTAGTGTAAGCGAGACATTGCTCTACGCTGTGTATATTCTATCTCGCTCCCACGATTGCTTTAGTGTTGCTTTTAAAGGTAGATTCGCTGGACAGGATATCGATACTTTTTTGTACGTCAATAAGTGGAGAATTACAAAGTTATCTATGAGAACCTGTTTCAGTAGATCTCTTTAGTCAGTCTCAATTGCAGAGACAAACAATTCCAATTGGTTTACTTTTTGTAAGTCGTTTATACACTAGAAACTTGAAGCTTACAGGTTAATAAAGTCAGATATATTAACTTGTAAGTTTTACTTTCATGATTTTTATTTTATGAATAGCTACAATTTTTGCTACGCCACAGTCCGTCATTGCCGAGATCGAAGGCATTCAATCAACTCTTCAATTAGTCGACTGGGAGACTTGGCCTGATTACAGACACGTTTAATATACCGCCACTTTTTAGACTACACGGAGGCACATTAGTTGAGGCAACCCCGCCAAACACATTGTGCGCAACGGTTGTGTGATCTACGAATGTTTGTTCTGACTAGTCCTGAGCTTGGGTGCTTTTGTGTGTCAACTATTTTCAAATTTCCGCGAGGATTTATTAAAAAAAAACAAAAGAACTTACGACTACTTTGATCAACTTTTTATATTCGTCCTGATATATCATAGATATCAAATACAGATCACATTTACAACTCATAGCTGTTATTTAATAAGATGGATAGTTATTAAATGATGTAACGGTTTACTCACGCGTATTTATCGGGGTAGCCCGACTAGTTTCGGACCCAACCGGAGTCCTTAATCATGAGCAGACGCGGCGGGATCGCGAGTCGAACTCGAGTCGAACGACTCGCGATCCCGCCGCGTCTGCTCATGATTAAGGACTCCGGTTGGGTCCGAAACTAGTCGGGCTACCCCGATAAATACGCGTGAGTAAACCGTTACATCATTTAATAATGAATCAGTCTCACGATAGTTATTATAAAAAGATGGATAGTGTTAAAGATAATTCAAAGCTATCATTTAATGCGCAAAACAAACAAAGCTATCTAACAAACAGTTTGCATTCTATAACATTAGTGTCGATTCCATCGGTTCCCAACATTTCTCGGCTTACAGTTAATTGCTGAATAACAATGACTGTGTCAAATGCTAACCTTGCAACATAGCACTTTCGCCGCCGCCTCGTAAAATTACCGCATGGCCATTGAATCGCCTGTTCCCTTTAAATTATGCACTTTGTGAAGCAACCTGACCACTTGACTTATTATAGTTGGATTTTGTGGTTCACGACTCTACAGACTTAACGAGGTACAACTAACTGCTTTTAGGTATTAACCGTTTTAAGTAAATAGACAGATGGTAGATAGATTTTGTCTGATTTGCTTGATGTGTTCATATATTTTAAGGGAGTATTTTGTAAAAATAATTCATAGCTTACTGGGCCCCAATTCTGCTGTTTACAATGACCGATGAATGCATGAAATTTGGCTTAAAATGACAATTTTCGCATTCTCTAAATAATTTTTCTACACAATAATTGGAAATTCAGTACGGGACGGTACACTCAAGGTCAATACAATTAACTTCCAATTATTATAGTGGCAAAATGCTTAATAGAATAGGAATAATTTCAAATTTAATTAAATAGCAGAATTGGGGCCCTGTAACTACGCTTCGCATGTTAACTGATAAGCAAAACCAATTCTTCCAAAGCAATTTCAGTTCACCTTTTAATCAATAAAAAAGTTAACGTTATATTGTAATTTTGTTTTCTTGATATTTCTGTTACAAAATCATGTTTGATGTACTGTTAGAACCACTAACAGTTTCTCGGTTTATTCAAATTAAATTTAACGGCGCTTTTGCACGTGTTTATTTTTGCACACAATATTTTGTTTACATTTTATAATAAAAAATATACAATCAGCTATAGTGGCACCCTTTGCCGGCCTTTCTTAAATATACTATTAATAAGTATTCTATAGTTAGGTCTTTTATACCCTGAGTATCTAAACTCCAAACAGCATAATTAGAACTTTATTAAATAATGATCGTAATTATAATCTTATGTTTATCATCTTTATTTTTTCACTATCGGAATTTAGTTATAAATATTTTTTATGACTAGTAATTAAGTAATTCTGATAGCCTGCAATTCCATCTTAGATAATAAGTATAATGTAATCCGAACTGAACAAAAACCTAATTAAAGGTATTTTCTCATAAAACTTAACTTACATAAAATTACTCGTCTGTTGGTCTAGTGGTTAGTGGCTCTGTCTGCTATACCGGAGGTGGAGGGTTTGATTTCCATCCAGGACAAATGTTTGATTGATGAGCAAGATCATTGGTTCTAAAAGTAATTTATTCATTTTGTGTATGTACTTAGAGATATATGAATCAAAATTGATTAATTCAGATTCAAGTATGTTCATCAGTTGTTTATTTTATGTTTAACCTATTTCTTAAGTTATTTGTTTCCTCATACAATAAAAATATATAGAACATATACAATGTTCCTCTCACCCATTACAAAAAATATCTGAGTATCGATTTGTCTGTTGGTATGTTACATACGTAGCCAGAAGCTAGAAATATTTATTTGTTTGCTACATGTGGGAACTTTCTGTGACTTTATAATATCCGCTTCATTGCGGATGATTCTGAGCAAAACATATCTACACCTCCGTACCACAAGTTCTCGCAATAAAAGTGAAACAATGGCTTCCCTAATTTGTTTTCAATAGACATACGCAACAGTAGATCGATTTTTATGTAGAGTGAATGTTTTTACTTGAATAGTAAAGTGGTTCGTTTGTTATGCTATAATTATATTGATTACGCGTTGAAAGTGTTGAAACCTTAACGTTGCCATGATTTGCTTCTTTGAACATGGTTTGTAATTTACAATATTGAATTTGCACTATTTGAGCTATTATTTTGAGTATTTATTTTAAAAGAAGTATACAGCAAACAATATAAATACAGTCCTAGTAGTGGGGTGATTCTCCGGAAAAAAGTAACACAAATTAAGAACATCATTATCCTCACCACATTTTTCATAATGCAGATTGCTTGATTTAATATTATTTTTACCTAAGCTTGTAAAGTACTACAGCATAATTAGTTGAAGTAAGAATTAAAACATTTTAAGCATCATAGTGAAGTGAACCAGTTGGTGAGGATAATGACATGACCTTAACTAGTGTATTTTTTCCGAAGAATCATCCAGTGTCAAGGTAGAAGGAAAACTGCAAATAAGTCGTCAATAAATCAGGTGCCCAGCAGGAGCCAGTGATGTACAAACGTCACCGAAACGGCCACCAACAGCCGGCAATATTTATCGAAAAACAAACGCCACTCGTGTTCCATCATTCAAAATCGAATCGAGTTTTAATCGAGAACCATTATTTATATGAAGCGATTAAAGCGGATCTACGTGGGTTTGTGATTAACCGAGCGGCGAAGGGAAGCGAAGGGCTGTGCTGCGGGTTGCGGGCGACATCTCGCCGCTTCCTCATTGCTTGCCGGCGGTTATTGCCTGCCCAGAGTGCCGCGCCGCAATCGTCAAGTTCATTTCTCAGGGTTGTCTGCGATACAACTATTTGGTTCGAAATTGAAATAAGCAATCGATCGTTTATTTAACTGCGGAAGTTTGTGTCGAGTTGCCGTTTCTTATTTTTGTTGCGGTTTTCATTAGCGAATAGCGATGATTGTGAGGATGTGTGTACAGCTTTTGCAATTATTATTTTTTGTAATTTGTGCGTGATAACGTTTTTTTAACAAAAAAAAAATCATTCACTATTGTAAAATGTGAATGTAGAATGTAAACTACCCAAAACGAAGTGTGCTAAAATGGACATACCTAACTGAAATATACGAAAACTTGTTTCCAACAACAATTACTCTCAAGCACCGAATTCCATCAAAACAACAATAGTTTTTAATTTTCCTAATATTTAAAGCCGTTACACGATACGTCAATTTCGTACGTGTTAACAAAACGTTCGATTGTACAAATTAAATATTTGATTACAGTTAACTTTACTGTAGATTAGGGGTCAATACCTCGGAGTAACGGTTTTGTTCAGTGAGTCGCATTATACGGCATGAACTAGACACATTTCAGTACAAACTATAGGTCGGACTTGTATTGATAACACGTGGTTTCAATGAACTAAGTACATACACATATGTGTGAGTAAGTCAACTGAAAATCGAACATTTACGATGACGCGTCAAGTTCTGTTTTGTTTTTTTTTTAATATGCTGTGGTCTCCTACTTTCTATGCAGCCAGCCTTCTTTCTGACTAATAGAACCTAATATCGACAATTATATATTGGTCTTGCACACATTATTTTATTTCATATGAATAACGTTAATTCTGTAGACACTGCTATTAAGAGTACTTGAATTTACAAGTATTCTACAATTTTTTTTTATTCACCTTAAGTAAAGTCTTAGTAACCTACATAACCAAAATCAGTGTAATGAACAATTGCGTAAAACAATTGTATAACGTTATGGAAAATATCATTTTAATTAAGCTTTTATTTTTTAAACAACGTGTTACGAATTAAAAACACGACCGGTTTTAAAACGATCGTTGATAACTTCAAAATTGTTTGCAATTACTTTTTTACATTCAGATATATTTTCGCGCATGATTAGCTGTGTATAAATTAATATTATGTAACAAAACTTTCACTGGCTGGCACCATTCTTCTCTGTGCATTTCAATTAGCTTAAAAAAGAAAAAAGTTTTGAAAATAGACTTCTAGGTATTCTATTTACAAAACTTACGTCACTTGTTTTGTTTCTGCTTGCTTAATTTACCTTGTTTCGAGACTGTTTTTTTAAGAACTTTAAGTAACTAAATGAAAGGAAAAATATTAGGCAAACAAAGGTTTAGTGTACATGTATATTTGTTACTTTAACTTTTAAGTCTGTGTTAAAATATTGAATAAGGAAATTTAAAGTTGTCGCATTTACTGCAACCTAAATTCAGGTATGTAAAGTAATGTAATGCATTATTTAATACATTAAGTAAACCATGTACGGTATTTAATATACAAACAAAAAAAATATACCAACTGAATTTGAAATTAACTCATTTGTTTTGTAACAAAACACTTACAAAAAAAAAACACAATTTAAAAACATCGCTACAACACACTCAAAATCTGTTTGAAACAAGTAACCATTTTTTTTTGAAAATTAAAATCACAGTTCGCACTGATACAGTCAGCTATAATGACGTGATACAAAAAAGTTACCCATACACAAATCAGTATGTTTCTTGATGAACAGGAACTTATTCTTACAACCGATCCACTCTTTGCAAGTGTATTTAAACTATTTGCCTTTTTGCCATCCCCATTTGAGAATGGCCTGCCTGATTTTATTAAGAGCAAGTTGAGAAATAAAATCTAAAATAAAAACAAATGAGAATCTACAAAGTATCTGAACAAATTAATAGATTGGTACCAGTATTAATGTAAATAAGATGAAGAGGACAACATTATTCAATTGACCTTCAGTACTCAGAATTTATTGAATAAACTGTCTAAGGACAGGGTTAATAGTTCAGGCATAAACTTTTGACATTCACTACACGAGTGTACATAAAACCTTATTGGATAATCATTTCAAAAATAGAATGGCATGTATCTAACCTATTTAAATAGCGTTGCATAAACCTCTTTATTATCTGTAATTCTATTTATTTTTTTTATAATAATGTCAAAGTAACGGACTTAAAGAGCCATTTTATTTTAATTCAGTAAATATTTGCGGCCAGTTTTCTAATCGTTTGTTATTATTAAGAGGAAGTAACGCCTTGTTGTCGAGTCCTATCGCCTCACCAAGTACGTACTACTTAAGGTACGTTTCACAATTGTTCTGGTTTCCGCTTTTATTATATAATTTCAATGAAAATGTGTTCCACGTCAATTCTCTACCTATTAATTAGTGAACGACCCATTGTTTCTCTTTCTCAAAGCGGGGCCTATTTTGTGGCGTTTTATGATTTAACGTGGAATTATTTTATGATACAACACGGGCGTCGGGCTATACGGCCTATTATTATGTAAACCTTTTTATCACGACTTCGTATATGATTGTATTAGAGCGCAAACTAACATTAAACTTATCCCCATCAGCTAAAACACAAAAGTACAGAATCTGATAATGCCACTCTGGGCGGCATGATTTTCTCTTCATGACTCGTCCAACAGACAAAAATGTCTAAATATCAAAACCCAACTTCGGTAACAAACGCAATAACTTACATCCTTAAATAATCTTCAGATATTTAGATCGTTACAATATAGGGAGCGTGACAGCGCTCTACACTTCATATAATGTTTTCTCTCTTCCACAACTTCTATAATATTACTTTTAAAGGTTGTAGTGCGGCCTCCTGGACGCCAGTACATCGTCGCTCCGGGGGCTAATCAACCGTGGCGAACGCCTCCATGCCTTTTGTATTAACCGACGACTTACGGCGCAGTCTCGTCTAATTGTAATAAATATTTGTTATTTTCATCTTAGGTAGTTCTATGAAATTCACATGCTATTTGCATTATTTAAATGTAGTTACGGTCCCACGAAAATTCAATGAAGCGTTATTCATATGAGCTTTGAATTCGGTACAAATAATTTACTGAAAAATTATATTTAAAACATCCTTAGCTGTCTGAAGAGCGTTAACAATCTAGAGAGAGCTTTTTATACACTCATCACATCCATAGGACCCACATGCATCATTGGCCATGATCAAAATCTGTTCTCTTCAATACTTTACCATAGTATTTACAGATTTACTGTAGTAGGCGTTTAACAATCTGAATAGTCTTTTATATCTCAAACAACCTTAATAACCATAATAATCGAAATTTAATAATGGTGGCAATAAACGTTATCGCTCTGTTACGCAAGATGATCGATGAAGTCAACCTCTACGGAACGTTAACGATATTATCTACAGCACTTACCTATGACACCCACAGATAGCGATCAAGTACGTACTAACTTTCACGCACGCCTACACCTTGGGCAACGCTTTTTATTTGCGAAGCATGAAATTCGAAACTTTGCGATTCGTTTTTTGAATGGACAGGGCTGCGTCGATGGTTTGCAATGTCGATAGTCGATACGAATTTATTTGGAATTAGAATGTTTATTTTTTTAAATCGATTCTTAGTATTTTTAATAGTAAACAGAGCAGCTTGGTTTAGCGTAGTAGTCTTACTGATACCAATTTTAAAGTTGTTATGTTCAGGTCAATAACCTAAGAAATTATGTTTCACAAAAAGTAAATTGCAAATTGAAAGTGTGTCGAATATAATACTTGCTTATTCATACAAGATACGAAAAACATAAATTTGAAAGAACCGAATGTTTTAAAAGTTCAACAAAACTTGTTAATATGTGTGAACTGTAATTCGTTATGGGAAACGTGCCACGGAAACCGGGGGAATCAAGTTTGGTACATCTATTATCTAAATCTCGATGCAAGCTCTCGACCGGGCCGACCGCTTTTTTGCTCATTTCGGTTTCTTAAAAATTTTAACGATCCCAGAATTTGCAAAAGGTAGACAAGAAAACATCATTAAAACCAACATTTTGGAAGACTTTTTAGATAGAAAAAGATTTAACATATTCATTTATGTTGGCTTTGTATTGTGTTTAGAACTTGATTCAGGCAGAAAGATAATTTAATTCTCAATAGGTATAGGTATTTCGTCGTAGAAACATCAAATTTAAATCTGAGCGAAAGTAAAACATTACAAGCAGTCAAATCAATTAAGGCGACTGCCGTATAGAGCGTACATGCAAAACAATTTTAGTTACAGCAAGCGATTTCACGAAATTAGTATTCGGCCATCTAAAACATTTGATAAATACGAACTTGTGTAACTGTGGAAGCAGGACAGCGGACTACAAGATATAGAGCGGCGTTTCTCTCACACACTGCTATAGTTCTTCTTTATATGATAGTAGGCCCCCAAGCATTAAATCTCAACGATTTAATTGACACATACGCTAAGCGCGAACGTCATTACAGATGAATAGTGGCTGCTTATCTGAAGGGTAAATACCAGCTTCGTAACGAGAGACAGTGTTATGAATATCGATAATGCGTTATTCTCATACGTTGGAAGGTAATCGAAGTCGGGGGCTGGTGCCATCAATAAGCGTCGGCTTCGGGGCATCGAATCCCTATACATCAGCGAGATACGATCTAACCCTATGTCGTTCGCAACTAAACTGTGCAATTACGTCATAATATACGCTGGCAACGATATCGGAGCGATTGGCACCTGTAGTTTCTTGTTATGTTGGACTACCGTAAGGCTATCCTGTTATAGTTGCTTCCTCTAGGAAATTTCCAAATACTCTTCTATTCTGGAATTTAATGTATTTTATTTAATCTTTTTCAACTGTCTAACAATCACGATTCATGAGATACAGTCTGGTGACAGAAGCACATGCCTCAATAATAGCGTTCCTATTTTACCCTGTGGCTACGGAACTCTAAAAACCGTCTAGTTACTACAAGTACCGATAATAATACTAATTATGCCTCTCATTCATTACTACTTCGGTTAATATAAGTTAACTTTTTCGTAACGCAAACTTTTTGTAACAACTTCATACACTTTTTATGTGGCTATTCTATCGATTTTATAGCATAGAAATCTCTGCTAAAGAATATTTTTTCTGTATCAGTACTGCCATTGAAACGAGCGTCATTCTCACTAATATGAATTGTAATTCTTTATTGGACACGTACGAACAAAATGCGTATCATAATAGACAGTCTTGATAGAACATTTTATTGATGTACGGTCAGCAACGAAAGTCGATATCCAAATGCAGACTAATGAACTACCAAAAATATTTCAAAACATGTAGAAAATTAGTGCACATTCAATGTTTAGATTTCTGCAATAGAGCTCTGGTATTTTATTTATTTATTATACAGTTCGAATAATGAGTGATGGTTTTGCATTTGAAACCCTTGTAAATCTGAAAGTGTTTATAGACCTGTTAACCTGACTGTACTTAGTTTTATATGTTTAAATCGTAAATAATTTACGATGTTTTTCGATGGGACCTTACTACAGAGCTCTCTGATGTTTTCTCAAATCTAAGTTTGTTTAAACCTTATGTCTTTAATTAAAATAGGTTCCAATGCCAAAGATCAAGATAGAAAAACCCGTACATATATAATGTACGGGTTAAATATTTATCTTTGGGATACACAGAGTCATTTATGTGTAATTGCACCAAATAGTTGATAAAGTTTTGCAGTACTTTTTTTAGTAGTAGTATAAAGCACAACTTTTTATTACACGTATACAACATTGAATACACGTATTCAAAAAGTACCTTCTTCGATCGATGGCCAATGGCAACGTTTGCACCATTTAAACGAAAACCAACTAAAAGAGAGTCCAAAGTCATTTTGAACAGAATTGAGTAAGTCCTTAGTCATTTATGTATATACTTGTAAAAAGTACCGAAGACAAATATACAAACATATACAGAAGATATATTTAAATTACAAACCCATTAATTTTAAATAACATAAAATATTGTAGACACGTATAACAAAGAAATTATAATCTTTCCGCTGTTTAAAATTTACTAAACAACAATTCAAACCACGTTTCCTAGATTTAAATCAAAATAAACCCATTAGTATTCTGACCAGACAAAACAAAGAATAGTTATGTGTATTTTAATATAAATTAATCATAAAATGGAATCACGTCGGATTATGCGTTAATGTGTAAAACATTTGCATAACCTATAATCGTGTTCGTAATTTGAAAAATAACTCGACTAACGATCATGAATTCACAAATCGATTTCTTATCGATCAAATAATTACGATTAAACTGTTACATCACTGAGCTATAGAACTGTCACTACATGAAGTGATTATTATATCGATTATAATTAATAAATCATCGAGTAATTACTTTTATCGATACTTTTAATTTCTTTAAGATTAATATAACCAATTAAGTCTATTCATGTATTATATTGAAGTAATGGAAATATAGCAATTAATTGTCCACTCTATCCAAATAGTACAACGCAGATATTATAAAGTTTCTTACAATTCATGAATAGTAATGGTACGAAATATAAGTAAGTTTACATTTGGTAACGCTAAGTAAAAATTGTGTTGAGAATTAATAATAAGTGTTGTGATAATAAAAAAAAACAATTTTTAACATAATGTCATCCATTTTTTGTTTTTAGAATTTTGACAACTACATTAAATACTGTCATTTTTGTGTTTATTTCATAGTTTTTTTTGTCCACATTTTTTTTTGTACAGATTTTGATCTTCAAATGACAACAAGTGCAAGGTGAACAAAGCCGGACAGTCAGTCATACTCTCTTACCTTCTATTTACAAATATGAGCAAACTGCCGCCAATTTGACCATCGACAATGTATTGTTAACATCTTTGACTCAACGAACTCTCCAAGAATTACGCAGAAATTGTGCAACAAACACAAAAATATCAAACATTTTAACATGGTATTATGTCAGTAAGATTATTTTGCAAACAGCATAAAGAATTTTAATTTTCTGTCAACATCACACGGTCGGAAGTGTGGCAACAATGCTTATTGTTAAATACATACGTTTTCTACACCGTAACATAACATTTGAACTCGAACATTTTAAAATAAGAACTGTCTATTTAAAAAACAATTTAAACAATGCCTTTTATATATAAAACATGTAATGGCAGTGTTGAAAACTTTCTACGGCGTTTATGATTGAGTTATCAAAGGCGTTTGAGATCAAATAGAGTTTATTGAGTAACGTTGGTCTGTGGAAGCGGGTTTGAATCGTTCAAGTGGTTTTTTGTCCATGCTTACGTAAGGTGGGCAGCGTCACGCCGCGTCACCGGTCATTATCACATCGTCGGAGAGATGTTAAAAGACTAACCGGCTTTGGCTTTCTTTTACAAGTTTTTAGACAAACTAATAGAACACGTCGTGTATTCGTTTTTGCTGCATCTTTATGAGCGTTGACAAATTGTGTTTGTTATGGCTACGATTGTACATAATAATATTCGCATACTTACGCTGTAAAGTTTTTATTGAATGTCGTTAAAGTTTATCGAGTGATAATAGACAATTATCTCACAAGATTTGTTTAGTTTTTGTTCTTTGTAATATTTCTATAAAACGCGAACATGCGTGAAAATAACTTGTAACGTAATTATCACTTATTTGAAAGCGATTGTGACGTTTAAGGCTTCTGAACCCAAACCATATAGCAGAAGCTTCAAAATCTGTCCGTCTGTTCGACTAGTCGTCTATCCCATGCACCGCGTTAGCTATTCAATTGTCATTTTTACAAATGTTACATTACTGTTACCGATTTAACAACAAATATGAATAGTGACGCCTATTTATTTGGTTTTTCTTTATCATATTTGTACAAAACCCCCAATGTTGCCCATCGGAATCGCATTAGACCTCTTTTTTCTATTTATGTCTAATTGTGTCACTTTTCAACTAGCTTTGCGCTTCCTAAGCTTAACAGTCATTAAGTTACTGGCTAGTGCTTGTTTGAAACTTCATGGTAAATAATACTCGTTTCGAATTCACTACGTCAGTCTGCAGTCTGACTGCACAAACGTTTAAGCATGAACGCTCAGTCTTATATTTACGACTTTTCACTCTATTCTTAAACAGAAAGTTGTGAAACTCTACAGTTTACAGATTTCTTCACCTTTGGGTGCACCGTAAAATCTTATTGTTGTATTGTCTGCCACATAAATTTATGGAAAATGTTAATTGTAAGAAAATTTATAAGTATTGAATAACAAATCTTCTTGCTTTTCTTTTTGTTAATATGAAAAGGCTCTGCTTTTTGACGTCAATATTAGTTACAATATTGAAAGAGAGAATCAATGGTGATCAAATAAAACAAAATGTTGTATTTATCAAAAAACGTCGAAGCCTTCTTTATAAGAGTTGCCCTTTAGTAAATCAGCACAAAGGAGACGGAGTTAAGGACCAGCTCTATTTACAATTAATATAATATGGAACAATGTATGTTATGAAATATAAAAGTAAAATTAGTAGATTTTAAGATAAGTATACACTGTTGATACATAATGTAGAATCAACAAGAAAAAAGTTTTGAGTAATGAATGAATCTGAGAAATGTTTCTTGAATGAACGGGGAAAAAAGAAACAATTTTCTTCTAACCTCGTACTGATGTAAACTTATTTGTAATATAAAAATTTCGACAGTTAAAAACTCTATTTATCGTGATCGATTTTTCATAAATTTCTCGCACAAATAAATTGCCTACGTAACATTGCAATAATAATCTATTTTAATAATCAATTAAATGTCTTAAACACGCGTTTAATTACACCTAGCTATACAACTTTCATTTTTATTACAGCTAGTCTTCAATTTCAAGTACATGTCGAATACATTTTGATAACCAATCGTGTATTTAATTACATCTAGTTTCTAATTGTTACGAAACACGTTCGCTTAGTTTATATCGATATTCGAACTTGTATTGTAATCGTTTGAATCCGGCCATCTTGGATCTGAACAGCACATAAAGTTAGCACTAGTTGCTCTCCATTGATGGAGAGGTTCATAAAATCCTGAATTAGAAACAGGAATTGAATTATTATGATTCGATTACGAGAAAGTTTTGAAAATCGTCGAAAAAAAATGAAAATAAAATATTCAAAATTCGTATCTTAAGAAACTAATCAGGATTTAAAAAAAAACACCACTTTTTAGAAATATTCTGATCGAAATGTAACAAAAACTTACATTATTTTGTACTAAGACATTTTTGTTGACGATGTAAATCCATAATATTTATCCGTTTTTCGGTGCTTTTGGCGTAACAACATATAAAAATACTATTTTATCAAATATCAACTAATCCCAAATTTCAGCAACATAGACTATTCTGGTTAAGCAATGTCTTCTAACTCCAGTATTCCTGTATGACACTATAAGAGATGGGCCTTAAGGATGTCGCACCCCCCTCCCCGCGAGGCACCCCCCCCCCCAGCCCCTCTGCCTTCCCGCCGGTCCAACAAGATCCAAGATGCAAGAATGCAGGTCCACGCAAGTGGTTCGCTTTCGAAATAACTCGCCACTCGCCAACATTTCTTTCATGTTTTTATGTTTAAGCTTGTTTTTTTTTTATATTATACATAAATATAAATAATAATTACAAAAAAAGTTACGTGTTTCCGAAATGCAATCCATAAATTATAACAAAAAAAAACACCTTATTAGTTTTCATTCACTATTACACGTTTATTCACTACATTACTATGAATAATGTGGCATCGCTGAATATGCATCAATTTTCACGAATTTTTAATAATAGCAAGAGAACGGTTATATAAATTATTTTCAGTCATATAATAAAATACATATTGTCTGACGCTAATATTTATTTCTTGCAAATCTCTGTCTATTCATAACTAAATCAAATTTCAAAAAAAGAAGTTTTTAATTCATATGTTTTGAATTAAATATTTCAGTGTCTTAAAATGTATAGTTTATTATCAATGAATAAAGTCGTTAGTTTTCTCATCCTGTCTTTAATTGCTTTAGATTTTAAATATCTAAATTACAAACTTTATAAAACTTTACACTATTTACGTAATAGGTTTGTGGTGTAAATGTATTAGAATTTGAAACGTGATATTTTTACGAATCATTTCCTCGATTCTATTGTTGGGTACTTATTTAAATTATTACTTTGAAGGTTATTACACATTCCAACATAACTGTTTAGTTATTCAATTGAGTGGTAGAGTATTATTTGCTTATTCGTTGATTCAGCACGCGTCGTGAAAAGCTCGAACACACGGCCATTCAATTTTATATCTAACCTTTTCAATCATAATTCGCAAAACGTTTCCGCTTGTTAAAATAACAACGTAAACGAAACGTTAGAATTAATTAATTTAAATGCAGATAATTTTTAACTTAGCAATTAACAGAAAAATATAATCATCCGATGAAATTATAAATAAATTGCATATTTTATTCACATGTATAAGATAATAACCAATGACACGGACATCCTTCACAACTTCCTAGAAACCTGAAGGATAATTTACAAAACAGGATAGCCAGGCATCCGGTTATCTACCTGATGTACTCTTATCCTTGCAAATTATACTTATTAACTGCCTCCCATCACGCAACATCTAATGTAAATATTGCAGGCTCACTGAAGAATTACCTACAGCAATGCAATATAGACATTAATAATATAAGCATTAAAAAATATATTTTTAAGGTTAAAACTTGTTTTAAGTCACTCACCTTTTCGAACAAATTTAGTCACCACCCAATAAGTATATTATAAAATGAACTCAAAAATCCAGTACGTCACAACACTATTCACATAATTATTCAAAATCCAATTTCACATTCGAATAAAATATTTTATTCCAATTATTCTAACAAAAGAAACTTCAATACGGTTGGATATAGCTAACTTGACGTGGAAAAGAGTTCAACGAGCGCGCGAGCTCTCTCTAGGCGGGCCCGGCGTATACTGAACCCCGTTCGCGAGGCCGTGCACTATCTCCTCACACAACTTAAGGTACCTGATAACGCATACCTAACAACCAACTTGATACTTTGCTTTTTTATTCTTTTTCTAAATATCTTATATCTATTCAGTTTCTTTTTTTTATTTCTATTCAGCCATGAATGTTTCAGTTTTTTACGTGACGCAACTGTGGTCACCGACTCCGATTGATACAATCATGGGCGAAAAGTAAATGGTTCTTAATAAACGATGCACCGCAAGTGCACTAAGTTAACCTTTTTATCGGGAGCTTTAAGCTCGGCGGTGAGTTAAATAAAGTGGTTTCTAAATATAAACGGCGTATCTGGACGCGGCATTGGCAGGTGCGAGCCTACGCGTCGCGCTTTTTTACCACCATCTACATTTTTTATTACGTTTTCTTTATTTTTTTCAAAGGACAATTTTATAATTAAAGCTAGTGCGTTTATCGCGGACCGAGAGAAGTTTTACCGAGAAACTGTGGTCGATGATATCTATATCTTATCCCGCCGACTTAGTACTACAAAATGGTAATTAATTTTATTTATTAACATTGTCCACGGGTTCTTATTTGTGCAGCCTTTATAATTAATATGATGTTTTACTGCGCCTCTTGAGATAACGTCGCATTTTTCAACGTTGTAGATGTTAATGAAGATAAAATCGGGAATGTTAAAAATAACAAATTACATTCATAAACAATATTAATTAATGTTTACATTCATCATCATTACAAGTTGCTATTCAGTCGAGAACAAAGTGAAACAGAACGCTTTTTATTGGAAACTGACAAGTCGTACATCCAGTTTTAAATATCATGCTATAATTTTCATTCAACGTAAATAAAAAAAACAATTGGTTTCTTCAAAAAGCGCATTTTGTAATGTTGGTCTTCTTTTTACGTTTACCCAAAACCTAACTAACTTAAAGAAAACTAATCTTATAATAATAGAATATTTCAATCTAAACCCAAAAAAACAATCTAAATATGCATCAACAACACCGTAGAAACCGCACCATGCATACAACAAACATAACAATTAAAAAAGAACTCACGAGTATCATACAAGCAGATGTATAACAAATAACAATTAAATAAACTAGACTCGTAGACAACAGGAGCGGGAACGATAATTAAAAAGCGTAATGCGCGTATCCCACGGCCCGTTACCGTTATAGCGAACGCACCTAATGAAACTGAGGAAATATTGCACTTAAAGTGGCTTAAGTAAGACGCGAGAGCGGAGATTTGCTACTTCGCATGTACTTACATTCATTGATTGACTGATGCTTATAAATAAAATTAGAAACTTATATTGCTGTGAGATTTGCATGCGTGTTGTTAACAAATAAATCAAAGATGTGTATTATTTCAATTTCCACTATTTTGAGGTCGAATCATCGATGCTTTAATATCACAATATTTACAGTTTGCGTGAATAATTGAAAATATGTATTCTAAAACAGCATCTTAACCCGATAATCATGAGAGAAACAATTTTACTTCAAGAAATACCACTGGACGAAAATTACAATTAGAAAACGCTGTCGCTTTTCCTTTACGCCATGCCTCAACTTCTGGTCATGGCATGTGCTTGATCTCAACAAATTTCCCCTCCGCCTTATCTAATCTGATAAACTTACGTGTCATCAACCTTTTTATCGAAGCGTCATTGCTTTTAAAGCACCCCCTTCGCACCATCGAAACACATTAATTTTTTTTTTTTGTTTTAACAAATTGTAATGGCGTGTTTGCTGGTTTTACATGTTTTACAGGTTAAATTATTGTACTTGATTAATTATGTTTATTTTATGGAGACATAAAAACTAATTGTTATTGTTGCATGTAATGTGCTTACAATCTTTGTTTACTAATTGCTTTTGCCAGCCGTTCCCAGTTCTTTTATTCTATTTATTAAAGAATGAACTGACTACTTGATTTTATTGTATAAAAAAGTAAATACCGTTCGTTATTCAAATTCAAGATCTTTTACACAGCTTGCTGATTTTAATGATATTTCAAGCAGTTTTTGTAAAGACTTTCTACTTAAATTTTTCACTTGCTTAGATTTACTTTACTTAAAAAAAAGTTCGAATCAATACAATCTTTAATATAACTCACGTACAATATAAACGACTAATCAACCTCTTTAGTCAAAACCGTACTAAAAACACACTTCACCACATCACATTGTTACCATCACAATTTTGACAGGTGTACAATGGGTGCACATATAGCTGACTTCGTAAAGAATAGAATTAGAGTATTAAAGCGATATCAATAGAAAGCCGTGACAGTTTCCACGATACTCGGCATCGGGGTCGGCATTGTACAGCGGTTATTGTCTACGTTTCTGCTTAATTGCTTACTATACTACTAATACTGATGGTATATACTGGTACTGTTAATTATATGTAATTTTAAACTTATAGGGTTAACTTGTGAAAACATTGGGATGCATAGGAATTTAACTATGATAATGAAATTTTATGCTCAAAGGTGAGCGAGAGATAATTGTGATTAATCATTTGATGTAATTGCTAATTTTATTTGTAAAACTCTTATTACATTGAAAGTTTGCCAAAAAACATTTGTAACCGCCCTCTTGAACTTATATAAGAAACTCCTAGTCGACTTTGAGAAAATTAAGCACACAACTGGCTTATAAGTCAAGTGGCTAGAGATCCTGAATGCTAAAACAGAGGTCGTGGATACGATTTCTACCCAGGACACGTGGATAGACATATCTATGATACACTTATTTATCAGTTGTTTAGTATTCATAACGCAAGCTTTGCTTAGTTTGAAACTAGATGGCGCTGTGTGAAACTTATGGAATATTAAATTAAACATCATTACTTTAGTAGGCTAACAAATCATAACAGATTTATGTCTCCATAATTTCCTTCAGTAAAACCGTTTTGTTGTCTCCACTGGCGCTTCGTCAATCAATCTCACTTGATTGAAGGCTTTTTGCGCGACTCTCATATAATATTATAAACCGTTACACAGAAACATCATAGCTAACCGCCATTATTAAAACTGTTGACGAAAGCAAACGTTCCCACAGTTTAACTGGACTTTTTGCAGAGTATGAAGATGTTCTGTTTAATTAGCATCATCATCAATATTAATTGTTAATGTGAAAGTTACTTTGTCTGTTTGTTACGCTTTGGCGAATAAACATAGTCAAAAAGGATAGATGCAGGACAGAACAAGAATCCAAGATGGTGTTCCAGGATGGCCGCGATCGTAAGTTAGTCATTCTTTTTTTATTATTTTTTCTCGGTCCCTAAATACTAATATATACTAAATATTAAAACCAACGTACTTGAACGTAAATGCTAATTCGATTCCATTTTGATTTTCACAATTTTCACAATCCAAATCTACAAATAAAAAAATCATATTCATAGAATATAACATATTCAGATTTAGAATATAAATGCCGCCGGAAAAGCCAACAATCAAGAGAGCGTCAGCGTGCAATCTTACTGTTCATATTTATAACTAAAACGGTATAAAATACTCTCACGTAGCTCAAACTTAATAAACTCTGGCGAAGAACTCTTCTTGAATACGTAATGAAAATAATAACCAATCACATTACTTGAAACGTTGAGTGTAACTGCGGTTGGTTTGTATTTAGTTAGAAAACTCGTTAAAATGACAAAGGGACCAGCGACACTGAGGATGAGAGGAATAGGTTAATGAAAAACACAAAACTGCATAGTGTTAAATAAATTTGAGGATGGGTACTCAATTTATTTGTCACCTAAATAATTTTGAATGTAACAATTATTGTTCGTAACAATAGCCGATGGATGAATGGCAATTGGATTAAATTTGAAATTATTTCTATTCTCTTAAGCAGTTTGATAATACAATAATTGGAAGTTAATTGTGTTGACCTTGGGTGTACCGTCCCGTAGTAAATTTCCAATTATTTTGCAGGAAAAAGTACAAAAAATGTCATTTTAAGCCAAATTTCATTCATGCATCGGCCGTTGTAAATAGCGGGACTGGGGCCCTGTTGCCTAATCTTGACATCAACATCAGTGTAAAGTTCAACAGTCTAGCTATCAAGGTACATGAGATTCAACCCGCTGATAGACGGACTGTCAGCGTTGACTCAGTCCGTTCTTCCGTTTTTACATTTCGGATACGGAACCAGCTATACAACTTCATTTTTACAATAGAAATAAATTGTAGATATTTTATCAAAGGATATTGAACTATAGGGCCTTAAACCTCATAATCATCTTGACGTTATGACTATACCTAGAGCTGACGATCATACCTAAGCTATTTTTGATTTATTGAAAAGTTCGCAATTTGTTTTAATATTTTAAGTTACGCAAAATCCTTTTTCACAAAATGACTTTTCCTTACAAATAAAAACTTTCAGTACAAAGTTATAGAGTCGAAAATCGCATATACTATTTACGAAAAACGTGTATGTAGGATTAGTTCCCAACATAATTTTAGGTATTAGTCACTGAGTGACACAGATCAATTGCTAGACTGTTAACATTTGAGCCTGCGATCGATATCTAACGATCGACAAACGATTTATTGTGGCTGTTGTTAGTAAATTATGTTGCTACCATACGTGGGTGGCAGACTGTCTGGTAAAGGTTAAAAATATATAAATAGGCAAGTTTTATACAATTTATTTGATAAACATTATTTTATAATTCATGTTAAGATTCTAAATTATATTTAAACTGTGTGCTGTAGTGTTCTTTTACTATTGTTATTCGAACTACTCAAGAGGCTAAGCATTACCGGCCTCTAACATTACAGATTTGTCTAACGTAAATCACCTCGCATTCGAGCAAACTACGCGCGTTGCGCACCGTGCATTTGGTGTGGTGACCTCTATCTTTTCATCAAACTTTTACCGACAAACATTAATCATCTTCCTCTATTATCACCTCCCTACATCTAATGCAGGTAAGCATCACTAAACGAAGGTCGGCACTAGCATCGATGATACTTAGAAGTCATAAAAAGACCACTACCTCTACAAGTAATTTTCAATTGTAGAAACGAGACGCCGCTCTACGCCATTTAGTCTGTCTCTCTTTCATGCCTTTAAGAGGTGGTACTAGGCCTACGTTATGACATGTTACTATCGCTCATTTTAAACAATACTGTTTGTCCGAAGGGATGTTAAATGTAACACTCTCAAATCAATATTTACTTACGTGTACTTGTATAGATAAAGTTGTAGTCAATATTAGGTGATAATTTTCACAAGGGCTTGCGAAATTTCAACAATAACTGAGCCTATACACTGAAATTATTGACTTGAAATAAAGAGAAAAACTCGACGCTTTTTAACTTAAACATTGTTAAAGAGAATTCATAGAGCTCGCTATTAAATAATGATCAATATTGTATATATCAATTTAATTATTTGTTGATAATTAGGAAATCGATTTTAATAATTTAATTTTTAAGTTTGATTACTCATGTTTAACATCTTGAGCATGATTTTAAATGCATTACAATTATTTTCTTCATTTTTTAATCCCTGATCAACATATTTTAAACCTCAAATAACATTTATATCTTGAACAAAATAAATCATTTCTTTATAGCTCGTTGTTTTCTTAAATACCTTTTCCATTTCTATCTCGAGGCAGCCCTGACACCTCGGAAACGCCAGCGCTGCGCATACGCATCCGCGGCGCACAAAGGAGCGGGATTTAACGCACAAAGTATTGTACATCCTCACGGAATATATTGCCGAAGCACGCTTACGAATAGGCGTGGTAGCTAGTTCTCGAGGCACAGGGTGGGATTTGACTGTCTTTAAAATTATAATCATTGTATTAGATAACAGATGATGAAAACTTAAAGATAGAAGCCGCCAACCGACGTAATACTTTAAAGCTGTATGTTTTTAGCAAAATCAGAATCTAGAGTTATGTAATTATGTTATATTAAGTTTAAAAAAAATACATTATACAATATTTTCCCCAATATTTTAAATCTCGAAAGCTTTTCCAAAGATATGCATAATATTTGTACCTACCTCAACGCCTATAAGTATTCAAATTATTGCTTCTAAATTACTTCGACTTATTCCCATTAAAATACAACCACTAATTATCATTTTACTACTGATAATTGTAACATCGCCAATAGAAGCTTTTAGTTTTTACTACCTAGTATTAATTCCATAAATGGATTTCAACTACGTAATCTTTGGTGTATTAATATAATAAACACAAGTGACATCAAGACCGGACTTAGACTTAACCTTTAAATGACCGCTTCTAAATGTCAGATACATATAGGTTAACCTTTATAAAGGCGATAACAGTAATATAATATGAAACTACATAAAGATGTACCTACTCAGTGCAACATATAGGATATTCCTTAAAACCTTTTTAATTTAAGAATTTAATCAATTATGACTTCATGAACGTATATAATTTAAAGTTAATTCTTGTTTTAAATCTCGAATAATATTAGCGTACGTTTTTTAGCGTGTGTTTTTAAATAATAATCAAAAAATACTGCCCAAAGTCACTTGTCCAAGCGAACGAAGTCGATAACATTGCTAGTCTAATATAAATATGAAACACAGCGTCTAATCCAGTCCTGTGGCTGTAAGTCGTTGCCTATATTATTAAATAGACCATATCTTGCAATCTGTCGGCTCTGAATGGATAATAACGCGGAGTCCGGCCGACTCTTCTATTACGAATAGGACCTCACTCCCGCCCCCTGCCCTGCCAACAAGGATTGAACCCAGTGCTTAACTCTAATTGCTTACGAGTTTTTGCAATTCGACTGATTTCGCCCCTTTTATAGGGATATTAGGCTGGGCGCAAACGTGAACACCTATGCTACTGGTAAGTATTTGATTACTTTAAAACAGAATGGAATCTTCGACTATCTTCTCCTAAAGCTGTCTCCGATCCCATAATACAGCAACTACGGTTCCATAAACTGGTGTGCCGAGTTTATTTATTTAGGCACAGCAACACGTAACAAAACCTAAAAAAACAAGAGTCTTAAAACTAGTGCTTAGGTACATACATCAATTACAGACGTGCACAATAATAAACAAAATAAAATAATTTACAGAATTTCCATTCAACATTAAGAACCCATTTAATATTTACAACTACGATTAAAATTTCAAAAAATAGGATTCAATGGTAGAAGATCACTTATCACTATCAAATATCTTCAGCCTGAATTGTTCGGGGATGCTTGCTTTAAGAGAGCTAAAGCCTAATTTGATTCTATAGCGTTCATAGTCATCTACGTAAGTTTCTACGTTTGTAAAACGCCTAAGAATTTATTTCCGTAGTCGGCTGCAGTTTCATCAAGTAATCATTAGAATTCAAATGCATAAGACCTCCATGTTAACATGTTACTTGAATATTAAATGTTAATTTATCCTTGTAGGCGGCTTGGCTTTTATTTCAAAGAATGTCGTTTTTCTAATTGAAGGATACAAGTTTCATGTATTGAGCTTAGAATTCTCTTTAGGTACAAATGAGTTTGTATTTATGCAGATTTTATATCATTCGAAATTTATAATCAAGCTAGCATTCCGATTGCTAATTTCATTATACATGAATTTACAAGAATCCATTAATGTTTTATAAAGAAATACATATAAACATTACAGTAAAACCTTAGAGAGTCCTAAAAACAGATTATTTCCTTATTTTCATTTGTATCAGTGATCATCGAACAACGGTTCAGAAAATATACAGAATTGGCAGATACACGGCATAGTCAGTAAAGTGTTTGTCTTAATATTTCAAATTAGCACTTTAAAAGAGCAATTTTAATCTAGTTTTTACCAATCGAATTACAAAGTACTACACAATTAAGATCCAACAACCCAGGCTCAAACACAAACACTCAAAGATTAACATACCTCAAGCACGGCGGCCGATCTCAATACATTCATCATCGCATCATTTGAATAGCCCACTAAATTGCTTGATTCACGCGATTTGCGAATTTACTACATGACCAATATAGCTTGACCTCTCTGAAGTTTGCAAACGTAAAGCCATCTCTGTCTAACTCTACGCCCAATGCATCATTGCATCTCTTACAATTAAATGCCTAACTTCAAAGAGGTTTTAATTATATTATCGAGTTGGCATTATATATTTTTTCGTTTTATTTTTAATGCGATCTGGATGTGAATTAATAGTGTTAAGACGTTGTGTTTGATATAAAAACAGCTGTATCTTTATAGAAGGAAAATATTCCGTCTATCAATAATTGTAATGTTGTACAATCAATGAATTATTGTTATTGCACTGCGTAATCGTTTTGCGTAGTGTATGATAGCAATTTGTGTAAAATATTTTGTGAAGCTTAATTGTAATGGGACTTTGTATGGCTTTTACTATCAGATATTATAATAATATATAATTGACTTGACGTAATTTTATTCAGGTATGCAGTTTTATGTTTAATTTAAAAAAGATACAGATATTGTTGAAAATAGAAATGGGTTATCACAAAAATATTTTCATAACGACTTTAAAAAAAATGAGTGCTGTTGTGCTAGTAAGTAGGACTTCTGACGCTACCTGGACTATAACGAGTCAAACGGCCTGATTAAAAACAATTGAGTAATTATAACCTCACAACAACTTATATGTATAATATGATGACGTATGTTTATAACTTACAAATACAGTCTCAGATTTAAACAGGGTTATCGAAAATAATTTAGAGTTAATCATAAAGAAAAGGTCAATGCGGTCATAAACCGAATATCCATTAGTTATAAAATTTATCGTTTTGTAAACAAATATCCCGACCTGTTGCCCAAGTGGCAGGGTTAAACAACAATAACGTAATAGTTCCAGTCCAGTCATGATCTTGTTTCTGACAACGTGATAGAATGGCCCTTAGAAACTCAACAAACATTATTGAATATATACATTAATGACTGCACGAATAGCCGAGTGGTTGAAGTCACCACGCGGGTTCGATCCCCGCGTAAGACAAGCATATGTGGGATCCGCGAATGCTTGTCTTGAGTCTGGGTGTCTTGAAAATCCCGCGATACTTGGATTAAACTTAGTGCGGTAGGTTATTAAAAAAGGTATGGACTAAGCTGAATGTACTATGCTCTTAAAAAATGACACAATTTGTACCACAATCCCACAGCTTCAAATCAAAATATTCCTACTACAAACGCATTCATTAATGTACCTACTTTAACGGTTTACTTGCTCCAATACATTAAACAGCTATGAAAAACGGTCAGATACTTATAATATACAAACCAGTACAAAATGAACCTGTTCGAATAAGCAAACAACCTGCATTAGACATTAAAACGTCAAAATAAAACATTGCTATTAACTCACTACTGGACCGTGGTACGTCAATACAGATGCAGTAAATGTCAAGAACGCCATTGGACTGCAAAACAACCATCGAACAAATAAATAAACCAGCATAACAGTTGCAAGAACTCATTCGATTAACGGTAAAATCGATATAATACAATTCACTCGATAGCTATGCACGTAATAAATACGCTATTGTGTACTGATTCAATTAGATAAGTATACTAATGCACAATTATGGGAAGTTATATAATTATTATCGTGCGATGGTACTCGGAGAACAACAGAACATTTATCTCGTGTACAACGGAGTTGGGATATTAGCATTTGTTCCATTTAATCTGGTGTAATGGGGTTTGATATTAAAATACCAAATGGTTAAGCTTTTGACCACAAAGTTCGATAAGTGTAACAATAAAGGCCTATGTTATTAACATTAACGATACATTGTAAGTAACTATCGCAGAGATTTTGATTAATCTATAAAAATGCCTACATTCCCTTTTGTTGTAAAGGTTAAGGCCGATGGTAATGCACACCACGAAAACAATATTCATTGACGATTCAAAACAAAACGATTCGTGGCGAACAAAAATAGAACGAGTAGGGTCAACATTGTGGTGTACGAACAATCGTTTTATAGGATGTGATAAGGCTTATGATGCAATCCCTAATGAAGTTTGTTTTTAATGAGTCCATAACAATGAATAATGACCTAGAACTTCACATTAAGGAACTAATAACAAACAAATGGTCAAGGTTAAGATCACGGACGAATTTATGATAAAATAAAATATCAAGAGAGATTCACTTTCAAATCTATTAACTCAAAGTCGATTCTAAATTTGCTTAGCGTGCGAATCGTCCATATAAATATTAATGTGAAGAACGCAGGCGGCTACACGCAATACGGGCTGCAGGGATTCATAATCTTTGACAAAGAACAGGTCCCATAGTCGGAGATAATTTTTCGTAACATCACCTCGTAGAGGCTATATCTAAGATTGGATCTAGAAGGTGATCACATGAATTCTTGGGCACACCGCACAGGGCTTGTAGATGTTATCTAAACATCTTAAATTATTGTCCTGAGAGCAGCTACCTCGGCTCTCATCTAGCGTTATAATCGAGGAGCTCCATAGAAAATTCACCGGAGCGTAACAGTGGATGAGGCACTCCACGTTTGCTCAAATACATAAAAACCAACAACTGTCGAACTGAATTGCTCCAAAGTCACGGGAGCTTTTAAGTTGACCGGTGATAATCCCGGAGTCGTTAAAATGCACAAAGTGTTAATACGAAAAAACGAGTATGCAAATACCTTTTAAAGCAGGATTTATTAAGTTACTTTAACTTAATAAGGTATCAGATACATCGCACACATACCCGAAATTAAATCTCGCGTGTTGCCAAAAATAGCTCTCATTACAAGATACACAAGGGGTGACATCATGCCGCCACAATCTCAGCTCGTTGTGAGCAAAAAAGGCCACATCCAAGAAGTTTCGCAGCATTTTGTAAATGTGAAGCACATATTTTGTGGTTTTATTGCTATTCGCGTTGAAAGCACGCCGGGCACTCCTACTAATGCTCGGCGTAAGGTCAAATTACTAGCCGACGTTGCAAAGCCGAGTGCTTAGATAGGCACTGTTCAAATTGCGTCGAATAAAAAAATAGGTTTAGTGAGATTGCAAGCGTTTCCAATTGACTGTATGTCGGGAACGTGAACGAACCCTATTCAATCGCATATATGTTTTCATCTTTTTATTTTATACACAATTCGCATTGTAATTGAAGAAAAAACGTATTCGTGATCATCATTAGCGGTTGGCATCATTCTAATTAGGTTTCGTCGGACATTAATATCCGTCGGATTACGAATGACTTAAAAATTGATTTAAAATTGATGAGCGTAATTTGAATGAGTGACGTCAGCGTTGAAGTTTAAATCGTAAGGCTAAACGGACGAGATGTTTCGTTAAATGTGAAGATTTGTGAGTCGTTAGCTTAGGGCGACATGCGACCGGTCGCGGTTTAAACTGGCGATCACTTTCTTTGGAACATCACTTTCGGTGTCGCAATAGCCTTTACACGGGCATTATCTGGGTCGAATGTGCACAGCAAAGGCCGAATTGTAATGCCGACAATGTATCCTCATTGCGTATTGGGCATTGATGGTTATTTAGCTGATTTTAAGACTGATATAGGTTTTGTAAGAAGATCTAATTTCGATTTTGTTTACACTGCACTTCTTACTCAATACTTTACGAAATAAGTGTAGGATTGTTTGTGTTATTGCTATCTAGTGAAGCGATCTTCGAACAGGAGACCGGCTTTCTTCACAGGTCATTAAATTATTTCACATCGATGCCGACAGAAAATGCGATTCTTATTATAATTTTTTGTTTGATACGTACAAGTTACTAATGTAATCATATTTCTTATTCGTCATAATACTTAAATCTTTTTTGTTTAACCGAACAATCGATTTGTTTTATTTAAGGTGCAAACACACTTGGCGTTAAATGAAAAATAAAACGTGTATTCTTTTGACTCTATATTCAACACATAATCAAGTTCTTTTTTATTTGTATTTAAAAATACGATGTAATTCTAAATGTAATCCTAGTGTCTCAAGCACAAAGAGACCCAGACTCTGGACAAGCATTCGTAATTCGATCACACGAACGATGGTCCTATGCGGGGATCGAACCCGCGCTGTGCTTTTGGCATACAGACCTCAAACACTTCGCTATCCGTGCAATCAAAATTGCATTCGTATTCACATAAAGTACCAATTCAGTCCATTCTAAACAATAATCAAGTAACAAAACTCGCAAATGTCAGACCAATCTGCGTGGTGTTAGAGCAATACTTCGCCGCATTCTGCACGTAAATAAATAATTTGATCATTTTAGCAAGTGCAGTTTACTCAGAGATTGCAACATGAACAGGTCACGGTACAAAACATAAACTTAGGAACTGAATAAAGCGCTAAAGCTGCTTAATGAACGAAACAGCTATGAAATAAGTAATAAACGCGCGTTATTTACTTACGTAAGTACCAACGATATTGCTTATTATTTCATATATTATTACCTAATACTTGCTGAGTAGGTAAAGAGGTTTTATAAATCAATTTAGCGACTTTTAACGAGCCTCTTTTGTTTTCGACAAGTACGAAACCTTCTTGGAATTGAAAGGCAGATGTTTATACGTTTGAAATCATGAGACCACACACAATAAATCAATGTTTAACTTAGTCTTACAATACAGATTGTATTATAGAGCATTAAATACCGTAAGGACAAAAACCAGGAATTACAGTCTAAGCTTCATTAAGCAACTTTGTAGCTGTAATGTTGGCTCTCGTTCACTGTTGCAATTCAAAGGCTTGGCAGCACGTCCTGTTTTTGTGGAAGCGAGACATCGCTCTACGCATTGTAGCGCGCCGTCCCTCTTTCACAATTCTTATTCTGCACGTTGGTAGGTTTGGTTTCATTCAAACAGTGCGCTTTGAATCTGGGAGTTAGAATTGATTGTCGACTCCAGTAGGACCGGTCACGTTTTAGTTTACAATATGATATATTAGGAGTCGATGTTTGATGAACTGTTATGGGATATGGATTTACCTATAGGGATGTGAGGCTATATCTTTGGTTCTAATATACATAAATATGTAGCGTAAGCGGAATAAAAAAAACGCCGTAAAGTTTTTTAAAGCTTTTGATGAGACATGATGTGAAAGAGTTGTCAGCATTCAAAAATAAAAAAAAATCTAATATTTAAAATCAACAATTAATTTTCTCCTTTCCACTTTGCGTAACTCCTAATTGTATTTTCGTGGACCTTACAAAACAACATCGAAAATCGAGATACCTATTTCTAAATAAGTTTCATTTATTATCTTACACTTTCTTAAAAGTAAAAACAAAGCCCACATGAAAATCGTGTAACAAATACTCTGCGCAGAGCGCTTACGGACGCGGTGCGTGGGCGCGGCGCCCCGGGCGACCTATCTTCGCGAACAAATTATAATTTCAAAATCCCATCGATTTATGTGAATGCTCATCTAAATAACTGGTGCTCCATTTTACGCTTCGTATCGTACTATTGTTCCTCGATGGAAAAATAAAGAACGCTGACAAGCACTATCTAGGATTAACAATGTCGCTAAGGTGTAATAAAATAGCGCGGAATTATGTTAGCCAGATTATTTTGTGTGGGTATGTTCGGTTAATATTTTATAAGAAATGTTTGTGTCCCGGGGCGTTGAGATATCGGTATGGGCTTTGGATTTTATGTTTTTTTTCTTCATCTGTAGAACTTTGCATCGACAAAGTCATAAGAACGATGGATCGGTTGGTTTTTTTAGTAATGTAATAAGAAAATCCTCAATAATTTTTTGTTCAAAGTCTTAACATCGTAAAATACCTACACAAAAACATGTTGCTTAACTCTTCACTCTTCATTTCACATTACAGTAATATTTGCAGAGATTTCAAACTGTTTTAAAATACAAACGTTTTCGCGATGCAATTGACTGCTAATGCTGTGTTTACTACTTCAATCACGTATTATGTCAAAGCCTTATTTACTCTAATGCGGACTATTTACTTACTATTACAACATTTATTCTAAAAACATAAACGTTGCATTCATTATTTACTCATTTATTTTTTGTGTCAAGTTATGCTGAACAGCCAGTAATATCTATAAGAATACAGACGGATTTAAAACGCTGCATATAATTTTCGGACCATCATCGTCCTAGCCTTTGCATCTACTATGATGGGGTCGGCTTCCAATGTAACCAAATGCAGCTATTTGCCAGTATTTTACAATAATTAGTTAGACTGATTGTCAGTTTCTAGCTAATGACTATCTCTAACGACTGTCAAAGATGTGTTAATAACAGCCGCAGTTTAACATGCCTTCCGAAACACGGAAAACTCGTTATTCGTCGACAAAGATTGACCACGCACCGACCGTATCAAGTGTAGCTTAACCTGTGATCGATCCACTTCTGCAGTTTTCAAATTAAAACTTGGAAAAGTTTAAATTTGCTTGAGCTAAAAAAATTACATTGAAAAAATACATATTTAAATAAGTAGCTAAAATTATTAATAGGAACAGACCAGTGGTAAGAAGCATTTAGTACTAAGTTTATGATACACATAAATAATGGTTGCTAGGCCAGACTTTCTCATTACTCGAACAAAAATCGTTTTGTAAGCGCGTAGGTGAGAAAAATGTTTGACCGCGTATGTAGGTGTGACTGTACATCCATCTACCATTATCGCAAAGTTAAACTACCGGTGTGGGAAAGAAACAGCGCTATATGCAATATAGTACGCTGTCTTACTCTCACAACTGCAACAATATTAGTATAGGGGTGGTGGTTTAGAGTACTCGTAATTAAAGACTTCTATCCGCAGTCGTTAAAAAAGTTTTTTGTTTTTTTTTTAAATGCAACAAGCTTTTGTTTTTGCACTTTTACAAGCATTATTTGGGGTGGGGTTAAATGCTAAGTAGTATGTAAAGTACTGACTGGTAAAATCTTTTTTTTTCTTAACTAACGTATAAAGTATTTTTTTTCTAACTTTACTAAAGAGTCCTGTATTTCAATTTACCTTTTTCTTTCACTTACTAGTGAATACGTAACTACTGCATAATACTATCAAATAGTGTTGTAATTCACTAACGAAGATGTTAAAATTGCATCGATTTAATAAATTGGCGTTACAAAATACAAATGATTCAACTAACACAGGATATTTGTTATTTTACGGTCTATTTGGTAACCGTGTAACGTGAATCAAATAAGTTACAAAAAATTCGTTAAAAAAAAAATTGTTGATCGATTTGTTACATATTATAAAACTTTAAACAATCGTTTTTGAATGCAGTGTTGCAAAACAACTTCAGATAAAATTGAAATATTTTCATATGTGTGAATATTTCGTAAACCTATACCACCTTATGAACATTTTTAAATAGAACTACGCACAAAAATTTTCTCAGTTCAATCTTAATTCAATAAATTCACCAAAAACTACGTAAGGACAGGCGTATAAAACCTCAACACATTATTTAACCTTAATAGCAGACGGGACAAAATAAACAAGTCATTCAATTTAACTCCTGTGCCATCAGTCATCACTATGTTCTCCTAATACAGTACCGTTGTGTAAGCAAGACAGCGCTCTGAACAGCGCATAGCTTCATCTCACTTTCACAACAGCCCCGCATTACACAAGCTCACACGAAACGCGCGGTAATAATAATCACATACAATATTTACAAGCAACGCAATTCACTTTAATTAAGCTTAACGATAGTGACAGTTCACTTCCTCTTGTATTACAAAATAACAAAATTGTTACATTGTGACTACTGTACACACGAACACGTACCACGAACTCTTAAAGTAAGACATTTGTATCTGTTAAAGCAAGATGGCGTATAATAGTACAGCTGATGTTGCTTGGTGCTTCGACAAAGGGATAACTGTATGTTAGAGCGAGATCAAAGTATATAAGCCTGATATGTGAAAAAGAGACAGTGGTATTTTGTAGCTCTTTCCCAATGTGCCAAATTACACTGGTTGCAAAAAGAATAGATTGGCGTCTCTCTTGCAAATATGTATGATTTATTTTTTGAAATCGTGGTAGTTGGTTTGAGGCATGTTAGTAATAAATAATTGCTAAATGATTTGTCAATATAAAGGATGCGGCCTTATTTATGGACATACATCGATGCTTATCTAACGAATTATATTGGGCTAGTTAAATATGTTTGAGTTGGAATGTGTTTCCGTTTGATTTGGTAACTACACTGTAGAATTTTGCGTTAAAATGCCTTTCCTTTTTGTAGGTGTATTTGTCTTGTAGGTAATATACATTGGTTTACACTTTTTTAAATTCGCTATTCTGCCAACAGACGCAAAAATGAAGCAATTACAATACTCCTAAAGTTTTTTTTTAAAGTTGTGCTCTTAAATTACCTTCCTCATAAATCATTCCGTAATACGTTGCCACTATCCTACATTTGATAAACAATATTTTTTTTCGAAACACTACAAAATTCAAGTTATCTTCACAGTATTCAAGAAGTATCGTTTCTTACAATCACACAACAAATTAAAAATAAAATTAACATAAAAACACGTAACTAAACGAACACTATCAAAACAAACTTTAAATCTAAAATCAGCTACCGCTCGCAGCATAAATTCCACTTCAAGATTAGGCAGAAACGTAGTGCGCTAAAAATATTCTCGAGTGGAAATAGTTCACATTCTAATAAGCCGGGTATTGCTTCCCATGACTCCATTAGCTGGGGCCCAGTATCAGCTGGTATCGAACCTGCGGACCCTGCGTCGACACCCAGACATGTCTCCACATCGTCTTCGAGCTAACGCTGCCAGATAAGTTTCATGTAAAAGCTAAAAGCGTCAGTAAATTGCGACAATCAAGTTAGTTTGACGTTATTGAATTTGTGTGTTATGTTTCAGATTGGGTATTCTTTATTATATTTTATTGGATATTTATATAATAAATTAATTTTAAAAGTAATAATGTACTCCGAAAAGCTGTTTGTACTATACTCTTATTAGATGTAAATTAGTTTCTTCAGTTTTGACTCAGTACTTTTGTTCGTAGTTAGATTCATTAACAAATGCGACAAAGCATTTGCATTGATTTTTTTTCATAGATTATAGTCCAATGACACATTATTTTTTAATTATGAATTATTTTTAAGCTACCTACAAATAAGTTATTGCCGTAATAGAAACTAGAAAGGGTCAATTTACACCCATAATCTATGATTATGACCAAATTGTCCTATGTAGTCTCCCTATTAGACTCTCCATTTAGAGGTCGCTGTTATCTAGATCAACATAAAACAAAACACAAGAAAGATCTTCGTCTACCGTTCGGAAATATATCTATGATATTATCAAAACAGACAAGTGTAGTACTATCCTCAAGATACTGACCTCATGAGTGGTATCCCCGTTGTGTATCCGCTCCTCGGTCTCTTGCACTCGCTCCGTGATGTTCCTGGTGAGCACGCGCTTGTCGTGGCTCTCCCGCACCTTGCCGTCAGGGTTCGCGACCACCAGTGACGTCACCAGGACCTTGGCTCCAGCCGGCGCCATCTCGCGACCAGTGATGAAGCCGTCCACTTCTGTGAAGAGAACAAAGATAAGATAGAGAGTTTTGATTTGCCTGATTGATCTTTGCGAAAACTTCATTTGAACCAATATCATTCAAGTGATGGATTCTAACACGTTTTAATAGTTAGTAAATTGTCTGAATCGACAGTGTATAAAAATGATTTTAAAACACATCATAATTCTTTTTATTTCCCTGTAAATAAGTAAAGTAATATCGCCTCTACACCTTCTCAAAGGCTGATAATATATTCTATTCCGTCAATGCAAGATAGAGAAAATGACTCTCGTACTCATAAATAATTAAAAATTACAACTAACAATATGTACATATAGTTAATTATAGAACTTCATTGAATTTTATTGTGTTTGTAATAAAAAGACTATCTTATTAATTATTTGTTCAATCCGAAACTACTTATTATGTTTAACACTCTCACTTAGTCGTAAAGTTACGATTCCGAAGTTTAAGAGCTAAACAATAAACTTGTTTTATAACGAGAAACCCACTGAGCGCCCTCGAGGCGCGGGTTCGATCCCCGCATAGGACAATCGTGTGATCCACGAATGCTTGTCCAGAGTCTGAGTGTCTTTTTGCATCTGACTTGAATGTTTGTGAAACCACCCGCGACATAAGGACTAATTTCTTTAATAATCCGTTAAAAAAATGATGATGACATTAATAAAAAATAAATAATTTGCATTGTTTCCAGAATCTTGCATTGATAGATAGCTTTGTTCGTTCAATATCTCAACAACGCAAATGTATTGATGGAGTTATATTTGTCTGAAGCTATTCGCCGCGAATACTTACCCGATATCACTGGTATTATAAAAACAGACTTCATATATACGCGCTACCTTAAACAGGCTCATAGTTCTGACCTACACTACTGACAACTAGGAATACCTACAGACAACTTTTGTTTTATATTCGCGAAGAGTAGCAATATAATTTGTTTTAATAATGTAAGTATTTCAAGGTACTGACCATCAGGAGGCGCACCAATAGCTCCACCCACTTCATCCTCCTCTACATCCTCGGCAAGTTGCTCATCAGGTACCCGGTGCTGCAATAAATAAATTAATACAAAATGTATTGAATTGTAAACAAACTTAGAAGTTTTAAAGTCATAGCCGTTAGATAAACGGGTGTCTGCATTAAATGTTCGTAATCTTAGTGAATTATTAAGAGCAAGTCGGCCTTCATACTATCTTCCTTTTTTTCTTTTTATAGAGCGAATAAACAAAAATATACCTGTTGTTCAGATTGATTTGAAAGAAAGAAAGAAACCTACCTCAGTTTGTTGGTAATTGGTGGTGTGCGTGTCTTCATTGACGGAGGTAGATATCTTCGGTCCGGAGTCACTGAGTATGCGACCATCTTCTAGTATTAGTTCCCGTTTTACTCTGGTAGCGATCTGACGGGTCGTTGTCACCTCGCTTTTCTTTCGAGTCACCCATTCTTCTGCAACAACAATAAACAATGTTAACTGATTAATAAATTGAAGAACGAATTTTCTATACAGACGTTTGAAATCTTTGTTTTTTTTGAAGGTTGATCCGTAAAATCATGCTTTGGAATTGAAAGGTTCATTAACAAGGAAGTAAAGAACAAAGATTTTATTGAAACAAACCTTCTTTGGTTGTTGCTATTGTATCTCCCGGCTCAGCCTGTAACAAAGAAACAGATGTTGTAAACATGTGAAGAATAAGGTATTTAAGAATGTTGAAAACAGCGCCATCTCTTACCGAGTAGCTTAATTTATACGAGTCATTGCAACCGTTAGGTGGGTCTGCCATAAACTGAAGTAGTACGCGCGGCCGTCGCTTGATGGCGCCATGATCGCTTAACGTGAACACCGTCACCATTAAAATTCATAAAATAAACACCATTCGCGGTAAATTACACTTCAACACAAACACTCACAGTTCATGTCTATTGTTTATCACACATTCCAAACTTTTCACTTAAATGTTTACTAATAAATAGATAATGTTTCAACAACATTACAATTTACCTGAACAATAAACAAAACCTACTTTACTAAGTTTTACCACTTGCTATAGTTTATATAATTAGCTATTCTTGTTATTATAAAGTACCGAATACCGTGTATTCTATTGCCGTGTTAATAATCGACTGAAGGAAAATCAAGGCTTAGCTGTAATTTAATTAATGAGCCGTGGATTAACATTTTCTTTTGGCACACAATGCCGTAGTATCGCGATGAGTATTCCGTCCGTAGTCCCTCGCTTCCGCTGGGACCGCACGTTATATTGAACTCGTCATACAATAAAATGTTGGAACGAATACGAAAAGAATTTCCACGAAAATTCGACACCATTTACATTTTAGGAAAAAAAATGAATACTGCATTTGTTTAGATATTATTTTTAATTTTATAGTTATTGATGTGTATTTTTTTAACATATCTATACTCTATACTAATATATAAAGCTGAAGAGTTTGATTGTTTGTTTGTTTGTTTGTTTGAACGCGCTAATCTCAGGAACTACTGATTCGATTGGAAAAATTCTTTTTGTGTTGAATAGACCATTTATCAAGGAAGGCAATATAATCTCGCTGCGACTAATAGGGGCGAAGATACAATGGAAAATGTGGAAAAAACGGGGAAAATTTATTAACCACGTGGACGAAGTCGCGGGCAACAGCTAGTATTAAATAAAGAAACTACTGATATATTTCTGCGGCATATTTGATTAGGTATTGTTATTGTTGTTTTTTGAGATTTTTCACAAAAAAGATACCCAAAAATGGTTATATTTTGAAATAATGAATGGAGTTTATACATAACATAGAACAAATTTTAAACAGCAACAATATTAGCTAATTGGTCAAAAGTTACACCATAAGACATGTTTATCGAAGAAATTAATTCCCTTTATCTTAATCCTATAATCGAATATTTCAAGGTTCATCGGAGCATGCATAACGAAATCCCAAAAGCTCAACCCCCTCCGTAGGTACCTACTCGAGCCCTAATCCTTCACGAATTTAACGGTAGGTCTATTTTCCAAGTGCCTACCTGCATTAATAACGGTCTGCGGAACACCATCTATTCAGAGTTACATAGTCTATGGATCGCATTGATTATAAACGACACGGAAAGTTTTTCCATATGTGTAGGCCGCTGGGGGAAGTAGAAAATCTTGCACGTGACTGCAAAGTTATTAGCTTGAGCCAAACGGGATTGAGGCGGGTGTGTCACTAGGTATACGAGGAATCATCATGTGAAGACAGTTTAATATCTACTTCGTATCGTAACGGGGAACAGGTGAACGGGTGAATCATTTTATTTTGTCTCAAAAACGTGCATATCTTTATAAAGAAAATGTGCCTCTATCCACACTAAAAAGTCTAGTTACTGTTAATTTTTTTTCATGAATTAATAATTAAAAATATGTATTTTAATGACGCGTGTGTACTTTGTAATAGTTATAATATTACTATCATTTAAATTATTGAGTAGAATTTTATGACTTTTCTCATAAATCAACTTTTAATTTGTACCTCCGTGTGTCACTGCTTACCGAACTACTGCCTAAAAACAATACTTTTAAAGGTCCATTTTAAAACACAAATAAATAAAATAGCGCTAAATGTTACAAACTGTACAAAAAAATAGATCACCCAACAACACGAATTCTGAACATTCCAATCTTCGCAAACGTCACGTCATATCCCGAACATTGGGTAGTGAACTCCAACCGCTCACAATACAAGCTGACAAATTGTTACGTTACAATGATACATCGTCACAACTCCACGTGTTGACAGTATCTCTCTATTCTATTAAGGAAAATGGATTGTTGCTCAAACGATGCTGTGATGATACTAAACATTTGTATTAATTTTTATGACTGTCCGTTTAAGGATGTGTTTGGGTTTGTAGTAGTGTAGGGTTGTCGATAATAGGTTTATTGTCTTTTTGAAATGTGGAAGTTCTTGAACAAATTTGATTTCTTGATTGATGATAAATTTTACAAGATTTTAAGGCTAGGTTAATTTTTGATAACTCTATAGAACTAAGCTTTTTGGACAGGAGTTAATACCTGAAAGTTTAGAAAAAAATATTCTGTTTATTTTAATACACACTTATGGAAATCTACGTGTGTCTTACAAAAGAACGATTCTTAATCTCCTTTCAAAGTCACAGTATTACCATACATACACAGAACAAGTAGAATACATAAATATTTACTATCAGATATAATCTCTTTGTGTCGACCGGCACATGTCGAACCGCTTCTCATATGTCATATTGTGTGTGATTCACGATCTACCGGCTGTACATGATTGTGTCGATTGCCAATCAAACGTCAAGCCACAGGTTAAACACCCACGCTGACCTGTCGACTGACAGAAACATTATAATTGGATTCACATACCATACATGTCAATAAAAACTTATAAACTTTATGGGTTTACAAAGGTACAATAATTTTGATCGTTATTCAAAATACAAAGGATCGGCCTTTTATTAAATAATCCTACTAATATTAAAAGCGCGAAAGTCTGTGTGGATGTTTGTTACTCTGTCACGCACAAAACCACTGAACGGATTTTGACGAAACTTGGTACACAGATATTTTATAACCAGGATTAACACATAGGACTATCGTCGATATGTAGCAGGCAGGACCTCGGGCAACAGCTAGTTTAAAATACAAAGGCTAGGAAGTTTACTGAATAATAATAATAATCCACAACATTCACACAACGTCATCTAAGCAAGGCGTGTTTTATGAATACTAGACAACTTATAAACATACTTATGTATACATTTCTAAATAAATTACAATCAGACACAGAGCAAACAATCGTGCTCATCACACAAACATTCGTCCAGGGTGGGAATCGAACTTCGGAATAGCAGTCAGGGGAAAATCGAATTTGGCCTTCAAGACAACTCTAGTCTCCGACACCTGATGACTTTAATCTCCATAAATACTTATCTCACGGACGGCTATGAGTTCGTGTGGCGTCAAACGCTTGAAGATTATTAATAGTCGACACTCGTCAACACTTACGCCACGTTACACGCAAAAGACCTTCCTATTCGTTTCGAAAAACACTCAGGCAGGTGTTAAGCATAAAATTAAAAGCAATTGAGTAAGGTCACTTACATAAATAACCCTAATAATGTCAACAACAAATAACCCTCTTCGAGCAAACTTGTTAACACTCCATTTACTTTTAACGCGTAATTAATTACCCTTATCTAACAAACTAGCTGTTGCCCGCGACTTCGTCCACGTGGTTAGAATTTTCCCCGTTTTTTCCACATTTTCCATTGTTTCTTCGCTCCTATTAGTCGCAGCGTGATTTTATATAGTCTATAGCCTTCCTTGATAAATGGTCTATTCAACACAAAAAGAATTTTTCAATTCGAACCTGTAGTTCCTGAGATTAGCGCGTTCAAACAAACAAACAAACAATCAAACAAACTCTTCAGCTTTATATATTAGTGTAGATTAACACATTAGTAAGTGTCACTGTGGAGGTCGCGCCCTTCGCGTGGGCACCGCAGCGCGACGCCCGCGCCGAGGCCAAAGGCCGGTGCAGTCCGATGCCTACATTGTGTAGAGTTGCACCCGCGGGCCAGGCCACAACCTGCAACTCCGCAACTATTGTTCAGACGCTCTGGTTTAATTCGGTCATGGCTTTTGCACCCGCTTTGTAAGATAATTGCGTAGGAAATTTATATGGTGTTTTACTTATTTAGTTTTGTATTTAATTCTGTTAACTGTCTGTATTTATGTGTAGCAAAATGTACAAAATCAAAGTATAGTCGTAGGCATTTTAAGTATTATCTCGTAACAGGTATATTGACATTTGCGTAATAAATTTGGGCCTCTCGGTGTAAAAACAAGTTTCTTGGGGATTTTATATTCAAATAGGTGCGATACTTTGTAGGTCATCATGAGTTCTATCAAGTAATTTTCAATAGAAGAGAAGTCGTTTATTTGTCAAAATCAAAAACTTGGGGTCCGTTTATTCATAATGCAAACGTGGATCTCTGAAACCGTTGTCGTTGTTATCGTCAAACTAATCTACTAAGCGGCAGATGGACAGATAGAAAGCAGAGCCCCAGTTCTAAGGTTCCTTTTTAACCTCATAAGCCTACTTACTTATTACCTACATACGCCAACGTTTACATCACAATATTTACACCGTTGCCCCAGTGACTTAAAAGGGTGAGAGGTACAAAAAGCGTTCCTCATTCAACGCTCATTCGAGAGTTGTGCTTGAGGCTACCACGGTATCTCGCTTGGCCATCACCCCAAACATACCTCGCCCGAAACAATACCGTGTTTAGGACTCAACGGACAACGTACAACCTACCACAGAAATTGCAACAATGTCTCATGAATACGAACTATATTAAGCCTTATTGGTTTAAGATAGAGTCTTTGTTTTCTCCAATGTGTGCAAAGCTGTGTGGTCGACTGTATTAAGTACAATACAACATTTAGATTGCCGCTAATGGTGAGTATCGCCTTGTATATAGGGTTACTAATTGCCATTTGCAGTATAATTAATTTGTTTTTTATTTGCATGTTCAAATTCTTTTACGTGACCTGGCTGGCTATTAGTGGCTATAATACCTTTAATAAACTACAGTTAGGTTTCAAACACATTCTGAGAATGTAAATGATTTTTTTGTTCAACACAGTTAGTACATACATATTTATCATTAGCCAAAGAAAATTTCAGACCTAATTTTAACAGCTGACTATTATACAGACACTATTGCTCTTTTGGAGATTTTTGTTACTACGCGTAGAATTTGAATTTAAAATATAAACGCGATCCATTAAAACACTATGCTTGTACGACTGTTCTTTGTAAAATACTGGACAGTGGATAGACGAGTACCTTTATACATACAAAAGAATATTAAATGTTTCTTATTATCTCTCCAGCAACAATACTTAATTAAGGTCACTGATTAACACGCCTCATTTACATCCAATTACACAGTATTATTATTTTTGCAACGTGAGGTGTGTCAAAAGATCTTTGGATGAGATAAATACATCCTTTAAACATTAATCCTTATCTTAATATTAAGTTTATTAAATTAATAATATTCTATAAACAAATGACGCCCGGTATCTTGATTGAACATTTATTTAAGCGCTAAATTTCCAGGTTAAATTTCTTTTTAAATAAGTTTCGACACAGTTCCCTTTACTAATATGATAGAACTGAAATAAACAATATTCAAGCATGTGATATAAAACCGTTCACGTAGAAAAAATTAAATTAACCAGATCCTGAACCAAAATTTTTAACGAAACTTTCATGAATTTTTATGTGATTTTTTCTTTTTTAATTTCTTTTACTAAAGACATATACTATGTACATAGATACCGGTGTATACCTGCCCATTTAATAGAGCCTTTGTACCTAAGCGAGGCAGCCCTAAACGTTGGCACGGGCCACATACAATAGGAGCTATCTCTGAGCAATCTCTACGTTCAGTCCGATGTAATGGAACGAGGGCGGCACACTGTAGCAGATCATAAACATTGACAGGAGACTACACAAGGTCCCCACTTACAATACAATCCACCACACATGTACAAATAGATAACAACAAGATTACACAAAAATCAACCTTAAATCCGTGACACTAAAGTTGATACTAATGTCTTCAGTCAGTGTTAGGATTGATGAGGTTGACTGTTTGTAGTTTTTTTGCAATCAATCATAACTTATTATAGAAGAAGGCAATGGGACCAAAAACAAAAGAATTTCGAAATCGATAAAGTTGAGAGAGCTTTGCATATTGCGTACGTTAGATTAAATCTAACATGGTTTTATGAAAGTAAATTATTGTTTTTATATTTTGATATAAATCTTTACATATCATTATGAGCGGCGAGTATTGTTACTCTTAAATTTGTTTAATAGATAACCGAGTGGTGTGGGTTACTCTGACAGAAATTCGACGACAACGGGTTCGACCCCCGTGCAAATATTTGTGTGATCCGAAGTTAATTTTGGAAGTTTCATGATTTTTTTGTATCTTAAGTAATAGCCTTTGCACATAATACATAAATTAAAGGATTTTGGATAAGAGATTTTATGTATCATGACTCTTCTTATAAAGTTAAAGAAAAACCAACATAGTTATTAAAATCGAAATCAATCAAGAACAGAAAATGCCATCACATCCATTAATAAATTAACGTCTATTGCAACTCAAGGAAGTTAATTAATAATTCTCTACTCAACGATTATTCTTACAAGCATTCTTTGTCCGTAAGAAGCTCTTTTACGAAACAAGATCAAAAGGTCAAACTAAAGACAGTTATAGCCAGTAACTGACCGAATGAAGTTCAGGATAGTAATCAAAGAAAATGAAAATTGTTTTTTTTTAATTTGGAAAAGTTAAAGAATTTCGCAGGTATGCTGTATACTGGACAGTTATTAAATATTACGTAAAGTCGACTAAAATGATTATAAAATGAAAAAAATCTAAAAATAAACTAAAATCATTATAAACAATGAAGGGGACCGATGATCAAAAACAATCGAATTACAAAATAATTGATTTTGAATATATTGAACTTCAGTTAAAATCATTATATTCCCATAAATATTATCGTAATACTTTAAACAAATAATCGCTTAAATTATTAATCGAACGCACAATTTTGTATTTAACACAAATATGCTAATTAGGTGCCAACCATTAACACGCAAACAATTTATTAATTATAAATTACATTATGTATTTTGTGGTACATTTACAACAGGCTTAAAATAATATTGTTTGAAATATAAACGCTAATAATATTAGGCTATTTCATTTTGTAGGCATGAACGTCATGAACAATGTAATTATTTAAAGCTTTAATCATGGGCAGACAAATTTTTCTTCCTCTTAAAAAGTACTTAACAGACCCAAACAACTCTTACCCCACCCCTGAATACATAACCTAGAAAACTAGATAAAACATTCGACTAAAACGAATCCTAACCGGCAGTCCTCGAGAAATCTTTAGTATATTTCTGTAACCCATGTTTCGAATATCAATAACTTCGGCAAATTGAACCTTCAGTCTGTTTACAAAATCACATCGATATTGAAATGTATTCAGTGTTCCGTGATTGTGAACCGAGGATCGGTGACTGACGTTATTACGAACATTCTGGGCCCCGATTCTGCTATCTTACAATGGCCGATGAATGAATGACAATTGGATCAAATTTGAAATTATATCTATTGTCTTAACCATTTTGTCAATACAATTATTGGAAGTTAATTGTATTGACCTTAAGTGAATACTGAATTTACAATTATTGTGTAAAAAATACGAAAATGGTAATTTTAAGCCAAATTTCATTCATTCATCGGCCGTTGTAAATAGCAGAATTGGGGCCCTGAGGTACGTAAATTTGTAGGTGCAAGTCCTTTATCATCGAACCCTTTGATCCGTCGTGTTTTGTTTCAAAGGCGATTGCTTCCTTGATTATAATTAAACACTTGAGCGGAGGTTGTAATGAATTTAGTATTTGGGTTATTGTGTCGTGGTATACGGAAATCTGTTAATTAATCATGCTTGTGCCCGTTTCACTGGTTTATTATCCTTCATCGGGATAACAAAGAGTTATTTAACTCCAAACATGAAATAAGGTTAATAAAGTTTCTGTTTTCTGATTCTGAAGTTGTAAATGTCGTAATTAATATTCCAAGACTGATGTCCCCGTATCTCTTGATTATAATCATGAGTAAATGGGCAAACGCTTATTGGCCAACCAATATTTTAATTCTGATGATGTCCAATACGCCGTCCTTGTTACAACACAACTTTAATATTACGTCATGACAGTGTGACAGTTGTATGACCCTTATACCGAGAACTAGTGTACTTCGAGGTCAAGTAAACGAAAATAAGTACCAAAATACTTAAAGCTACTAATACCAAAGTGAAATAGGCAACATGCTAAACAAAGAACACTTAACCAATACAAACAACGAAATAATTAAACCTAATCACCTCAATTGAAACTACAACAAAATTCTCACACGCGACCCTGAAGCACGGAACTCGGTAAATTAATAAATGTCAACAGCAATAACATTTTATTACAACGACATTTATCGATTATCAATCGAAAGCAATTTATTCGATGTAGATGTAATTTATTTGATGACCAATCGATTATCTGACGTAACACTTGTCTCTAGTACATTTCTAAGCAGGTTTGAAATCGAGAGTGAAGTATTGTGAGCGAACTGGCCCATTGACCGACCACCTGACCCTTTGGCTGAGCAAGGCCGTTCACTTATTACTGAGAAGCGATTGACGCACTTGAGCTACGATATCATTTTAATGCCGCCATATTTCCGCTATAGAGACAAGTTGAGATTCAAGATCGATTGTTTTTTAATGCTCGTATTCCAATCTAATATGTCATCACGGATACATTAATTGAAGTATTAATTTTGTAGTCTCCCCTACGTTTATTAAGAACAAACATATGTCTCTTTTTAATTTATTGTGAACATGATTTTTAAAACAGTTATTTTTAATAGGCAAAAACGCCAATATAAGCCAAGTTATCAAGCCATGTCAGTTAAAGAAAGCATATTGCTTTTTCCATTTTTATTTTTATGTTATTTTATGGCTACAACTTTCACTATCCATATTCTCGACCAAGCGTTAGTGTTCCCAATGGAAATTGATTCAACACTGCGCAGGTGGGCTGAAGTTAGCAATCTGATTTATGAGCACTCGGATGGATGAGCGAACACCTTGTTCCGCCATACAAGGAATGGTATAGTAGCTAAAATATTTTCATACCAGACTCATAAGTAAGTATAACACTTTTCATATTCTGCTGAGTTTCCAAAGCTCTTAGACGAAACTCTAAGGAGACACATTGGAGACAAAAGGAATGTTAAGCTAGTGTAACAGCATAACATTGAATATTGTATCCAACATTACCACATTCAATCAATCTGATGATCTCATTGCAAAAGAGAATCGTGACGCTATTTGTTTGTCACATGCAAAACTTAATAAATTATTTATAACTAAACCAATAAGTCCTTACACATTTATTGAAAATGTTTCCTGAACTCCACCTTAATGTATCAAAATAACACTAATGCATCGGAATACTAATGTGGAAGCTAACAGGTCGAGGCGAAGACAATGCACCATGCGCGTGCGCATAACAATATTAATAGATTGCTATTACGTGACCATGTACTGATGTACTCGCTTTGTTTCTACGTAACTTGATGATGCATTGGATTCAGTCGATGCACGAAGCCAATGCTTTTGTTTCTTAGTTTTTCCTGACAGCCTACTCGTATCTAGGTTAGAATCTTCGATACTGGATTTTCCATTGATAGTCGAATTCGTGGGAAAATTTCATTTATGCTTATGACAGGATGGCCTACCCTTAAGAACAATACTATTTTATGTTATATGAAAAATTAAGAGTTAAAAGACGGATGGAAAAACCACAAGTTGATAAAGAATACTTGTACTAAGTAGAGTGTGTTCAGTAGCATTGAGTTCAGTCGTGAGGAATGCTCAATCAAGTATTTAGCCGAAAACGTTAAATTTGAATTACAATCAAGTGGTCTCGAACCTTCCACGCCAAAACAGACATCAATCAAAATGGCATAGAAACGAAAATAGAATTGTCAATACACCAATCAGGCTAATGAAATCTTTATATATGGCAACAAGCGGCGCTTGAGTGACCATACGTATCAGGTTTCGCACTGAGTCACCGCAAGGCGATCCCAGCAGCAAGGTGACTGTACTGCCTAATACGGTTTCATTACAAACCTTCAACTTTTCAAAGGCATTTCGTATTGAATAACTTGTCATTTTGTGTTCATGACAACAAGAAACTTTTTGACAGATTACGTTCATACTTCCAACCAAGACCTTGTCTCTTTCACACGATAAAAGTTACATTGCTACTGCAGTTTTTCTTATTGATAGATTATATTAAAAACATTCGAGTAAGATTATTTTCTATCGAATTTCCATTGTTTCACAATGATCCACTGACACACTGAGCTAGTCGTGAAACCATCATCATCGACGAAGGAAGTATTAAATTCTAAGCAAGCTAATATAATGGCTTTTTTACCTAAAGTGACATGAAATAAACGTCATTTTATGGACCACTGTAATAATAGAAGTAGAATCTTACATTCCTAACATGTGTCAACTTTTCACATCAAAGCTAAAACAAATCAATTGGAACCAACAACTGTGTGCCCCTACTGGATTAACAAGGACATAATACATATTTTACCTTCTTGTTAATTCTGTCAAAATATCAAGGAATATGTAATCTACAGCCAGAGTCGTGTAAATTGGGAGTAGATACGACGTATTTGGAGTAAACAATTGTGAGTGAAATAAGGAGCCTGCCATACTGTCATGTTTACCAGGTCAAATCATCAGTCACTGTCCCATTAAGATTTACTCCTGAACACTCCTTTGCATTCAAGGAAATATTAAATTACAAGTTCTGTTGAAATACGGCCTGTGTTTGTTCATAAACTAATTTGAACGCGGTTGGGTTTTGGATCGAAAACCTGACTTTGTTTGCCGCAAATATTATTCGCACAGGCAAATATGTGTCATATGCGGATTATTTAGACGGTCTTAATAATACCCGTATTGGCCAGGTATTTTCTGTATAGCAATGGTATTATTTTTAATCATGCAAGTAAAGAACACTGTACCTCTTATATACCTATTTGCAAAACAAAACTTTCACCCAAAAGAAACTTAATTTTAAATCTTGTTCTTTGAGTAGTTTTTTTTTCTATAGTTTGAATAAATCGAAGTACGGTTTAGTCCTGAAAACATGAACCTGTCAGTAAGATAACGGGACCGCAGAACTTACGAGGGATCAGGTGCAAGCCATTATCGTTACCCGAGTGGCTTGCGGCTAAGACTTGTGGTCGAGATTGATTAGAGTACTCAAGATTGTATTTCATTGTATACCTCTATGAGCCGATTGTATAGGCTATTTAACGATATTTTGATAATAGTTCCGTCTTGTAGTTTTTCGTATAACAATGGATACGTATTTTTTAATTTGTCCCGCAAACATAAATTGATCAAATTACAGTGAATGAAACTTACGCGTGACGTCACGATTGAGTATAAATTTTACCACATCGTTACGTCACAAGCCCCCTCTCTTAAACTTTAAAGCAGTTAATCTTTGTCTATTCTAGTTTTTCTAAAAAAGGAAAAAATACGTGTCTCATACTTTTCAATTATCTAACTGAGGGACTAATGAGATTTTTTCTTTTAAAACCCAGTCATCATCCCTATTAAGTTAACCATCCTTGTATTGAGTCTAGGTGTCTTTGTGTATGTGATTTGATAATTCACCCCAAGAACTAAATATATGAGTGCTAGAGAGGGTTTAAAAAGGAGTTATCAATTGGTTTATTTTTGTTGAACCATTTTTTTTATTTTGGTCTAGCGGTTAGCCTAACTACTATACCGGAGATCGCGAGTTTAATTCCCAACCGGGATAAATGTTTGTGTGAACACCACGATTATTTATTCTACGATTGCGTGTAATTTTCTGTATTGTTTTCAGTTTCCCGTTACTCAATAAGCTTTGCTTAGTTTGAGTGTAGATATCACTGTGGTCACTGTGGAATATTATAATTATGCGATTTTTTTCTTCTCCAATGACCTTTAGAACTATATAGATTTTTTTTTTTAAATTAACTATCATTAATGGCCCTGCGGCAAAAAAAAATCAATGATACAAGTATCACCGACACATCTTCTGTGAAAGGGTAGACCTTTTATAAAATCTTAAACGCGAAGGCAAGTGACCTTATAAAGTGGTCGGAGAACGTCAGTGTCATTAGCTATAAACGTTTTTACCCGACTGTAGCGAAGTAAAAATGAGGGTAATGACTCTACTGATGAATGTAGATGTTCATACATCCGTTGAGACTTAGAGGAAAAAAAAATTTTACTTATGGAATGTAGTATATATGGTCGTCCAAATTTAGAGTTAAATACATACTGTATTCGATAGCTATGCATTCTTAGAACTAACTAAATAACTGTTATACAATATTGATTGTGGATAGTCTTTATAGGTCTATGAATATAATAATAACATTTTAAATTTAAAATACGTAAACATTTACGAGATATATATTCGGTCTTTTATTACATATTTACATTTTGTCTTGTGTCAAAAGGGAATGCACGGCACAGCAACAGTAACCAGTAACTTCGTTAGTTAACCAACGAACACTTTACTAGTAGACACATCAATAAACCTAGATTCAGACACGTTATTTGTGAATGTGACTTGAATGTTTGTAAAACCCCACGCGACAAAACGATATACTCGTAATTCCTTAATGCGAAAGATGTATATTTTATTATATTATAAGAAAAAAACAAGAAATTGATAAAGGAACATCTAATCTATCTCTTTTTATGATCTACATATTGACAGTAATTTACCAATATATATTATTTATATATTAAGTACCTCATGACAGCTATTGTATGGTCTACAATAAAGAATTTTCTAATCTAATTATCTTTTCACACTCAACCCAAATCCTCAAAGAAAAACAAAATACAAAGTTCGACATCACAGTAAGCATTACTTCATAGAACATTCTACATGTATTCAAGTAAATAACTATATTTAAACATGAGGTTATTTATTAGTGTTGTGATACAGTGATCGTTGCCGAGTATGATGCAAACTGCTAATGCCGGTGACTCCACGTGACAAGTTTTTGCCGTGATCTATGGCTAACACGTGATGTAAGATATATAAATAATTATAAAGCTGGTATTTGCATTGATGGACGATACATAAAGCTGTCTGTCTGAAATTAATTCGCGTAAGTGGACCTGCATAATCGGGCTGGCAGCGACTGGATGTAGAAAGTGCATAAAATTTGACATTGTATTCCCAGCAGCAAATGAAAAACTGATGGTAGATGGAAGGTAGAGCCAGACTCTTTCAATGAGAATTAATAGATAAATGTCATTCATAACAGGAGACACAAGCAAAAGGTAATATGGGCCTGCTTTAAAACAGAAAAGGCCTCAAAAATAAATAACGGTGCATTACTAAGCCTAAACCCTAATCATGGAAATTTTGAGGCAATGCTTGGAAAATTTACCAAGTATTACGACAAAATATGAAACACCAAGGAGAAAAGTTTTAAAATCGTCTGATTCCGACTCATTTTTATCATTAGAAATTAACTGCTCAAGTTTACTAAAATAGACACAAAATATATTTTTATATAAAGTTTACTTATTTATGTAAAGCTTAAAAATAAACGAGAGACAAATAATGACATTAACATTATGTTTAGAGTTCAGTGTCAAGTACAAGTCAATCTTTCAAACGTTTAAATTGAAAACGACAATATTATTCGAATACACAAAATACTTCGTCGATTCGTCAGAGATAAAAGCATCATCACATTACATCATTGTATCATAAGTATATAAAAGTCGTTGAATCGAGGTGTAAAGAATACGCTATTCAATTAAGAATACCATTTTTTGTCGAGAAAGCGAGCATGAGAACTGTTTTTATATGACATTGAAGAATTAAACTCGAACGCTTTTTGTGGAAATTTACACGTGGTGTAATTTGAGCCTATTGTGATATGTACTTAATTGTAATTAATCTCTCTTGTATGGGCAATTTAAATTTACAGCTACCGAAGAATGTACCATTCTGATTTGGATCGTGAATTTAATTACCTAAATACGATTTTTATTGAATCATTCTACGTAATACCAACCGGTCTAAAACCATAATAATGTGTACGAAGACCTTAAGGCAAAATAACATTTAAATTCTACTAGTAACGACGCTCTATCACACTTATATAACCGCCGTTTTTTCTGCAATATCTAAGGAGAAAGAACTTTATATTACGACACCAAACATTGCGATAGAACTCTAAGTCACAGGAAAATCTCAGACTGGAGCTGTAACACAAAACATTACTCTCTTTCTAGCGCAGTCGGGAAAAAAGTTACAAGCCTAAATGCTGTATTAAATTGTAGAGCGAAAATCTCACACCACGTAACGGTTTTTTAGCTAAAACGACCTTTCAACCACTCAATTTTACCTTAATCCGAGGCGATGTAGAAATGCGGTAGTTAACAAGTTGGAATTTACATAAAACGGCGCTCCCACGACGAGGCAAGGTGAACCGGCTATTCTTAAATTGTCGCTGTTAGGCCAAATGTGCGTGAATGGTGTTGCATAATGATACACCATCATCTAGTACTCCTATTTTTTTCTTAGTAACAACTATACGGGCTACAAATAGGGGTACTGTTGCCTGGGAGATCCCTCACAGATAATAAGATAGGTAATAAATGCAAGCGTTAAATGTAGTATTACATTTAACATGACACTAGTTAAATTGATTTTGCCTTCTTGTTTATTGAAAAATATGCTTTTAGCTTAGCTAAGTTTATAAGTGCCTAGGTATATAGGTGAGATTTGAAACGTCAATAGAAATTCAGTAACTGACACAGACCAAACAGAGTGGAAGAATCAAAGAGCCCATGTAGCTGGACAGTAATGGCTAAACAAAAAAATACAGTCACATTATTTCAGTTGAATTTTTTAGTTTAAAAAAAATCTGCTACATGAAATTGATGCTTGTGTAACCAATATTCTAGTCACATTCAAAGACACCCTGATTTAAGACAAGCATTCGTGGACCAAACATAAGATCGATCCCACGACACGTCGCTCTTAGTGTATTTGGCGTGGATATGCATAAGGTTCATAAAGACAGAATTAATGTAGTTTACCTTCAACTGCCTCAAAACGTGCAAAACCCAAGACTAAGTTGATAAATTTAAAGATATCCGTCCGTCATGATGATACAATATTTACATAAAACACTGCATCAGTTTAATACGTCTAAATAATACGACAGTCGTGTGACTGATGATACCGAATCGTTATTAAGTAGGCAACCTTTAAGTGAGATGGATTTATGAACAAGTATTACTTAGCACAACGAAACGTGGAAACAAAATAGAGCGCAACATTTGTAGAGCGGCGTCTCTCTCTCTCCAATTGATATAATATTTCTATATTAAGTGGTGGTAACCACAGGCGTAATTGGTGATATAATGATTGTTATAGAGACACGCAGATTCACTATCAAATTTAATAAGATGGTAGGTAATGTTTGCTTTGTTTATGTTACGAATTGTTAAAGAAATGTTTTATTAAATAAGTTGACGTTCTTGAATTTATAGCAATTTAGAATGTGGGACTTAGTTTATATGCCTATTGCTGAAGATTTGTATTGATAATTTTTTTATAGATTTTTCAACGCAACTTTTACGTTGAAATTTCGCGGTATTTTACTATATTCAATGCATGCATTGAATTTCGGTCTTGTCAGTCTATTCATACATTGTACAGTTAACAAACTGTAATTTCGAAAAAAAAATGCATTTAACTTACTGCAATTTTCAGGCACTTTTAAAACGCTAAATCACCTCATTTATCCTGTTGACTAATCCAATGTTTGACTTTTAAAACCATAAAATCTTCAACTTTGACCTGGGCATAATTTTAGCGAGCTAAAACGCTTTATAATACAAATTACTAAACTCAAATTACATAACGTTTAGTGTTACTAGCTGATAACGAAATTAAGCCTATAAAATTAATATTTATGTAAACCTAATTTATTGAAACCTCTTTACATTATACGAAACAATTTGTTTTAATCAAATTGCTGTTTATGACATAACTCTATAATATATTATGGAATTAAGCCTATGTTGCACTTGACATATAGGTGTTTTGGTATATTAGTATTTTATATATCATCATCGGCCTAGCCTTTTCCCAACTGTGTTGGGATCGGCTACCAATCCAACCGGTTTCAGCTGAGTACCAGTGTTTTACAAGGAGCGACTGCCTATCTGACCTCCTCAACCCAGTTACCTGGGCAACACGACACTCCTTGGTTAGACTGGCTGTCAGTATTTTTCAAGCTTCTGACTACCTGTAACTACTGTCAAAGATGTAGGAATAAGAGCCGGGACCCACAATTTAACGTGCCTTCCGAAACACGGAGGAACTCGCTATGACAAAGATGGTCACCCATCTACGGACTAACCGCATCAAGCATAACCGCACCTGTGATCGAATCACTTATGCGGTTGTAGCTTAGCCGCGAGCTCCTCTAGTCTAGTATTTTAAATATATTTGAATATATATGTTATATTGGAGACCTATATTAAACTCAAATCGTTCGAAATTAAGACTGTATTGTGTAGTTCGTTTTTTAAAAAACACACGACATTCAAGAACTTCCGAGTTTTAATGTACGAGTAATTGAAACCGATTTCACGTTTTTGTTTAGCAAACTGTATTAGATTACTTTTAAATGTGAGACATATTTCTTATACATTATATGTAAAATGTCTATATATTTAGACCTAATTTAACATAAATGTTTTCCCATAAATATGAATATGTATTGCTTAATATTAATCAATCAAAGTCCGACCGACATCCAATGTATTTGAGAAATCCTGGCAAATATTTCCTGTAATGGTTTTTACAACATCCGCCGTTTATTTTTGTTACTGTTTATCCAGTTACTAAGGCACAATATGACCTTACTCAACACTTTTTGTCTATAGATTAAATTAAGATATAAATCTCTTAAAACAAGTGAGACGTAAAATCGATCCTTCTACTTTAAAAAAATCCGTGAGTAAACGATTGTCGTGACCGATTCGATACTACAACAATCGTGAGAAAATCGCACCCAAACATCGAGCATGTTAGCTCAATAATTAGATCGATCTCAATAAAAAAAAATATGCCAAGGTTCCTAAACCGTTACACACGCAAATTCACGGCTGCCATTAAATAATAAAAACAAACACTACTATTTATATTTTACGATAACACATAAAATTTCAACATCAACATTCGCTGGTTTTGCATCATAAATTGGACACTTAAATCTATAATCACTTCACATGCAGTCACGATTGACTCACAATTAACACTATGTCAATAAAGACCAATTCACATGTGATTCGTAATATTCGTATATTCGTGTGCGTGGCTGTATTTATTTAGTTCGTGATAACTCGCGGTAAGCGCATCAGAGAAGGCCGCGCGTCGGAAGCTGTGAACACAACTAAACTACTAAGCTATTGTATGCAGGTTGATTGTAGTACGTCCGTTTGCCTTATTATGGCCATTTTCCATTCACACAGTGGGGCAATCCGCTCGCCGGCCGCATACGTGTCGCAGACAGCAGGCGCACTACACTCACCTACAGTAGCGTCTAGCGTTTCGGCAATGTCTGTGCAAATCGCGTGTCAAGGAGATAAGGAATTAGCATAGCGAATCGATGTTCTGAACTAAATGTTTTATGTAAATAGTGTGATTTCGTGAGCTATTTCTTGTATAAATTTAACAATTTGTTTCTACACGCTAAGTGTCTCGGCGACATGCTGTTGACACACTAAATGCCTTTTTTTTGTAAATATTTTGCCTTGGTGTGAAAATTGCATGATTTATTGTCAAACGACCATTAATTTCCATATACCAATTCGTTTATCGTTATCTCTAGATCAAAAAATATATTTACGATGAGAAAAACACAAAAAACAAACATATTAGGTATGCAAAAAACTGTCCACGTAACACTGAAAAACTTACGGAAAAGGCGACCGTATTAGGTAGATACTACAACTCGACTAAAGACATAAAACCTACGTAATATGAGTTACATGTCTGTGTAATGGCCGTCGCTAGTCAATATAAACATCACGTTTTCCACTAACATCGCTAACCTGATGTATTGAGTAATCACGAAACCCTAAGGAAAGTGAAAATGTAGGTAAGATACATGCTTTTACTGAATACCTTATAATATGACAAAATTAACGTAACGGTCCATTGATGGTACATTACCTACATTTGACTATCTTGCTGCCATCTTTATATTGGGATCATGATATAATTTTGGTGTGGAAGAGAGATGCTGGTCTACTTACGCCTGTATTATGCTGCCATAATATTAGGCGTGGTAGCGATCTAAAACTGTAGCAGTCTTACTTCAAGAGATGACGGTAGAACAATCTATACGGTTTGTATTTTCTTTAAATCAGCTTAGTGTTCTCTCAAAATAAAAATGATTCCTGAGCCACCTTAATGCACACACACATGTAAAACCTAGTTACAAGTTGAAATTTAACTCTACAATGCATTAAAAAAGTTTTCTAAATAATAAATTCTGTACGTTTAGATTAGATCATCAAATATTGATATCGGTAAATATAATCGTCGGCATTGGTCGGCAACCACGACCCTATTTCATTTACATTTCATATTTGTTCAATCACACTGATTGCGAATTGATATTCATTTGCCAAAACATTTGTAGAGCCTTCGTAAATCAAACAATTTGCAAATTAAATATTCAAATAGAAAAACGTGAATATTTTCTCTTATGGAATTTTAATCAGTAGTATATCTAGAATTTATGTACTGTTTGTCACGAATCATAATTGAATCTGTTGTAATTTATTCGGCTAAGCCCCAGGTAGCCTAACTATGGATATAATTTTCAGTTCTATACTTCATTAAGTTCTAATATATCCCGTGAAATAAATCTGAATCCGATATTTTGGAAAATCTGTCTGACATACTAGAAAGATTAATTTAGTGAAATATCCAATTAGAAAGCCTTTGGCCAAGTATTCTGTTACAATTGTTAGAGTACTCAAATGACTCATTTAATCGCGGAGGATATTTAATGACTCATAATAATGCATACTTAACAGCTCATGCTTACTTATTTACGCGTAACTAATAAAGAACGCGTAACTAAAAAAACCGCCTCCGTGCGCTATCAAAAATGTCGACGGTGGTAAAGTGTAATAACTGCAATGTTGTTATTAATGAAGTCCTTGCATTTATTTGCAACAAGATTGATGTGATGGATGAAGAGAGCATTAGTCGAATATGTATTAGTGCATTCTCGGAATACGAAGTGAAAAATGCAAAAGATTTGCTATACGAGTCAATTTCGACAACAAGGCGCAAAAAGACAAGAAAACGTGATGGTAAAACTCTCCGTGAGATTGATGATATTATTTGTTTGCTCAAAGAAACGGATCCCGAAGAAATACCAATTTTTGTGGCACGGGATTTGCAAAAGTTGCCACCAGTACTGTTCGACCACGTAGATGTTACGCGGCTTCTCAAAGACTTATTAAAAATGCAAGGTGATATTAAGCAAATCAAGGAACAATATGTGACTGTGGAACAGATACAACCGTTGAAATCTGAGTTTGAATTATTAAAAAACGAGGTAACAGCAACGAGAACATCAATTTATGTTGAGGGTAGTAAGAATACATCATCCCAGCAGAACATCGAGACCGCGGATATTACGATTGTGAATCATGAAGAGGGTAAAAAATGTAAACAACGAAATATGCGCGGGAATCGGGCGTTGCACCCACCTCAGCCGAGCAGCGCGAGCGCGTCGGCCGTGGCGTCGGCGTACATGAGACCCGAAGATATGCCGAACAAACACGATCGCGAGACGAACGCGCCCGCTATGCAATTTGTCGTCCCCGAGTCTCAAGATAAAACGGCTCAGAGTCACGAACCCAACCCGAACATACACGAGCGGCAGCCGAGCGCGTCGCAAGTCGCAGCGGGACCTCAAGGTCAAACGTCGAACTGTAACGCGGTGAAGCCGAAAATTCACGAGCGAGAGCCGAACCGAGCCGAGCAGGAGTCGCATGGACATACGGTCGCGATGAATGTACAATTGCATCAGAAATCATTTGCCGATGTTGCACAAGACGGAACATGGAAATCTAAAACTGTGCCTGAAGAATGGATACAGGTACAGAGAAAAAGATACCGGAATAGATTTGTGGGGAACAGAGGAAAAGCAATTGTTACGCCGGATTCTAATTTCAAGGCGGCAGAAATAAAAATTCCGATATATATTTATAATGTTGCGAAGGCTGTAACCGTGTGTAGCATAACCGAGTATATTCAAAATAAGGCGAATATTGAAGTTACCATGGAAAAAATGAATATGACAGTTGCAAAAGATTATGATTCATACAAAATATTTATACCTAGAAATAAATTGGACATTTTTATGGAACATGATTTTTGGCCGGAGGGTATAGCTTTTCGTCGTTTTGTAGATTTTAAATGGCGAACAAATGGCAGACATAACAAATTGAATTTAAACTTAAATAATCATAATGAATGTAGCCAAGTTAATTAGTTTTAATTGTAAAGGAGTGAGCCGCTCGAAAGAATGTGTCAGGCGAATTTGTAACTCAGCGGATGTCATAGCCTTGCAAGAGACTTGGCTCCTACCGCATGATATCCCTTGCTTGGGTAGTATAGACGACAGTTTTGCATACACCGGCAAGTCAGCAGTGGATACTTCGGCCGGTATACTGAGAGGCAGGCCATATGGGGGTGTGGCTTTACTTTGGAAGAAGGACGTGTTCCCAATAGCCACAGTCATCGAGTGTACCAGTGTGCGTTTATGTGCGGTGAAATTAGGCATAAATAATCGCTCTTTACTAGTATTTTCTGTATACATGCCTACAAACTCTATTGATAATTTATTAGAATTCACCGAAACTTTGTGCGAAATTAATGCAATTATCGAAAACAACAGTGTAGAGTCAGTGTACATGTTGGGGGACTTTAATGCCCACCCGGGTGAGCTATTTTATAATGAACTAAGTAGTTTTTGCATTGAACAGAGGTGGTCATGCGCGGATATAGAACTATTGCCACCAGAGTCGTATACGTTTGTCAGCGACGCGCACGGTTCGCGAAGATGGCTCGACCACTGCGTGCTGACGAGTGCCGCGCGGCTCTCTGTGTTAAATATTTCAATTTTGTATGATATTTATTGGTCAGACCATTACCCTGTCCTTATGGAGTGCAATTTAGATTTAGTTAAAGCCAAAGTTGTTTCAATTAGTTATAGTAAAAACAAGGTTATATGGGGAGACAGGGACAGTAGTCAAATTAAGAAATATATTAATATATGTAACTCACAGCTTAAGTTTATTGATTTTCCTGAGCAATGTAGTGAATGTGCAGATAGATTTTGTGATAACGTTAACCATAGAGTAATATTAGATAAAATGTACAATGATTTAGTTACAGTATTGACAGAAGCTTCAAAAGCGAGTAAACAATGTTGTAAAATACACAAGCGTAAAAAGTATGTCACAGGATGGAACAAACATGTCAGAGATAGTCACGTTATTGCCAGGCGTTGTTACATAGATTGGTTAGCTAGTGGGAAACCGACTTCGGGAGAAAAATATAATGATATGTGTAATTCTAGAATTATATTTAAACAGAAATTAAAATGGTGTCAAAATAATGAACAACAGATTAAAATGGATAAAATTGCAGATCAACATAACAAGAAAGATTTTAAAAATTTTTGGAAGAATACAAATAGCTTAAATCCGAAGCCTGGCCATCCCGTGAGTGTTTCTGGCATTCATGAACCAACTGAAATAGCTGAAGCGTTTCGTCTTCAGTTAAAGATAGACTCCTTGTCTCCTACAGACACTCACAAGGACGTAAAGAGATGTAAAAGTGCGGAGTCGGATGTCGCTGTCAGGTTCACTAATAAGCAGGTGAAGAATGTTATCCGAGGTATGGTCAAAGGCAAGTCACCAGGTCATGATGGTCTAAGTATAGAACATCTAAAGTACGCAGGAGCTCATTTACCGCGGATTTTAACAATGTTTTTTAATCTCTGTATTAGCCATTCATACCTACCAGATCGGTTAATGCATACAGTTGTAATTCCCATAATTAAAAACAGGAGTGGAGATGCCTCGGATATATCAAATTACAGGCCGATATCTTTAGCCACAATAGTGGCCAAAGTATTGGACAGTCTGCTTGACCAGCACTTGAATAAACATATCAACCTCCACGACCAACAATTTGGCTTCCGGACAGGTTTGTCAACAGAGAGTGCTATCATGTGCCTCAAGGAGACTGTTCAGTACTACGTGACCAGAAAGACGCCGGTGTATGCTTGCTTTTTGGACCTGTCAGGGCGTTCGACCTCGTTTCTTACAGAAAGTTATGGGAAAAGTTGGAAGATGAAACGTCTTGTAACCAGGAGGTTGTGTCCTTATTGAAACATTGGTACAACAATCAGACTAATGTAGTGAAATGGGCTGGGGCGTCATCAGCAGTGTACAGGTTGAATTGTGGAGTGAGACAGGGTGGCCTGACCTCACCCAGACTCTTCAACCTGTATATGAACGGACTTATTGGTGAGCTCAACAGTACCGGCGTCGGATGTCACATAGACGGTGTTTGTGTTAACAACATAAGCTACGCAGACGACATGGTACTGTTGAGCCCTTCAATGGCAGCGTTAAAAAAGTTAGTTAGAATATGTGAAGTGTATGCGGAGGCTCATGGACTGAAATACAATTCGAGAAAGAGTGAGATTATGATATTTAAGGCTAGCAACAAAAGTTATGCAACAGTTCCTGTCACCTTAAGTGGTAGCGAGTTGAAGCAAGTCTCGAATTTCAAGTATCTCGGTCACTGGGTCTCCGAGGACTTGAAGGATGATAAAGACTTGGAGAGGGAACGTAGGGCGCTGGCGGTCAGAAGCAATATGTTGGCCCGCAGGTTTCGGCGATGCAGTGATTCGGTAAAAGTGACTTTGTTTAAAGCCTATTGCCAGTCATTGTATACGTGTTCTCTGTGGGTAAACTATACGCGGATGACGTATAACGCCCTGCGTGTACAATACAACAATACATTTAGGACGCTGCTCAGGTTGCCGCGGTTCTGCAGTGCCTCGGGCATGTTTGCTGACGCGCACACTGATGGTTTTAATGCCATCATCAGAAAACGCAGTGCTTCACTTCTTCACCGAGTGCGGACTAGCACCAATAGCGTCCTAAACGTATTGACTGATAGGTGGGACTCTCAGTTGCTAAGACACTGGTTAAGCCTTCACACTGTGTTGTAATTTGTATTTTATTTTATTTCTTTGATGTTTTGTGTTACCTACTTTTTATATGGACCTGGTCTGAAATAAAGATTTATTATTATTATTATTATTATTATTCTATTCATGTAATTGCATTTTGTACTACGTAGCGCCATTTATCCGTTTTGCGTAACACTTCAATGTAAATACATTCGCCTTTGTGTACAAAAAACAAGATAATTTAAAAGAAAGAAATCTGCAAATAACATAGCATTTTTTTAAGAATTACTTACATATATTATACCACATGTTTTTTTTTAAATAAATAAGCGTATCACAATTTTGACACTTTTCATGTAATTAAAAATCGAAATCCGAAAGAACTGTAATGAAATAACTGAGATTGTCGCATCACACTAAAAAGCTTTTATTTCAAGTTCAATTTCAATCGTACGGACACTAAACTTTGCATCATCTCAAATTCTGTTTGCTCTAAAAGCCAAGATTAAAAAATGACGTAGATATACTTACGGTAGCCAAAGCCTCTTCATAGGTGGCCGCGTGCAGGGGCGGCGGACGCGGCGGCGACTCGCGGGACACAGCGGTAATCGGCATGTCAGCGCATTACTGGACAACTGCGGGAAACATGAAAATGTATATTATTATCCATACATCAACAGATTTATTTTATTGAGATGTTTTCTTTCTTGCCAGTTCTGCCCTTTGTAGGGGGTGGACGTATCCTAGCATGTGTCTGAAAAACTAATTCAAAATGGTGTTGGTAGATATTATGTTACAGGATTTGTGTTTCATGAAGAAAGAAAACTGAGTAATAGATCTAGGCATGTAAATAAATATAGATAGGTAAATGTTTAAAAAGAAGCCTTCAAATTAGGCTGTACAACTGAAATCGACTATAGTCACAGTCTCGCGGAGAGAAGAATCATTTTTACTCCACATAACCATTTTTTTTATTTAGCCTTTTTGTCAGTCACCATGGAATTCAGAAGATAACTTTATCTAACATCAACCGCGAACATGTAAACACGATTGAGCACTTGAGATATCAAGGCGAGGTCTATCCACACATAATTGAGTAATACTTTAAACTTTAAAGCCGGATTTCACGCCGCCATTTAATACCTATTAAAACTAACAAGTGAACTACGAAACGGAATGACATTAACGACAGCTGTTTCTAAAACAACACACAATATTGTACTTAACATGTACCTATGTTATGAATGTTAAGCGATGCGTAATAAGAAAACAATATACATTGCCACTCCAACGCATAAATCTTTGTACGTCAATGAGATAAGAATAACAATGTATTGCAAATTCGGTATCTGGTTGTTGATCAGACGTTGGTGTTCACAATAGATCTTGACCTTGGCTGGTGTGTGGCGTCGATGTGACGACTGTGTAAACACACATTACCATACTCGAAGACACCGTGACTAAGCGAGTGGAGACGGCGACAGGGGTGTATTCTGATGGTAAAGAAATTTATTGCACACTATACTACGAGAAAAACTATTTTTCAAATAGGGGCCTTTTTCGTCATTTTTATTACCACTGGTGTTTATAATAAGAATACATGTCGGTCACAAAGTTTAAAAAAAACACATAACAATATTAAACTAAATTTATCAAATGCCGTTATGTATCGTAAGGGTAACAAAAATGGTTTTGACTCTAATTTCTTACAGCCTTACCCTTATGGACCTAAGTTGACTTTTTATCCCGTAAATATTTTGTTGAAATGGGAACAATTTTCACTGACTGAATTGAAGACAAGAGTCTACAAGTACCCGCTTATTATAACGTAAAACAAATGTTTACAAAACTTGCTACTTACATTTTTCCCAAAATAATTGTTCACCATAAACAAAATCTAATAATTACATACTCATCCTCATATACGAATTTTTCGAAAATTGCTGACGCGTTAAATTTAACCACAGTACATGTCTGTAATTGATGTAAATACTAGTTTTTGTCCTTGTTATGTTGTATATTATTATTCTAGTGATAAACAAATTGAAATACAACAATAACACAAATTGATTCGTAATATTTTTACCATTATTGCTAACGAAAATAACTTGAGTTCAAATTAGAGATTTTTCTGTACCTGATGGTGGTAGTTAAAATATATATTATACACACTCAAGTAGTGTGTATATTTTAACTAATTTAACTTATTTATATCATAAAACTTACTATTATCGATTAATTGAACCATTACTGTAACCTTTTTTCAGCTCTTTTATCTATGAATTCTTTCCCTTCTCTATTTTCAATTCATTGTAATGCCCCAATTTTTAAGTCAATTAACATTTATTTGATCAGAATAATGTAATATTTCTCAGTCGAACAAAACATCCCAGTAGGTATGGCAATCTCCAATGTTATGACAGTGCAGAAACGTAGCACCTATCCATTCTTGTCAAAAACCAAAGACCTCTTAATAATACCGGCTGACAACAAGCTTAAACTTTTTTTAAACCACTACAAATATCTTTATAATAAAAATAAAACCATTCCTTTTAACACATTACAAGTGACAGTTGTCAAAAAACTTGTCGAGTGACTTCGGAAGACGGACGGCCGCATGCAAATAAATGGTGTATTATATCTGAAATATATTATAATGAAATTCTACACGTTTCGAGGGGTCATCGGCACCAGTATCCGTTACCCTCCAGACAGTATCGAGTGATTTGACAATACCTCCCCAGACTTGATGTGAACAATATAGACATGTGATCGAAAATAAATACAAAATAAAAATTGGACTGGATTCGGTTACCGGTGCTTATAGGGCTGCAGATTCGTAATTCTTTTTAAAATATACCAGTTTTATGCATTCATGAATAAACCATGTGCTGTTTATTGCATGCGAGGTACGTTCCAACAAGTCATATAAAACAATTTGTCTACAGAAGCTTGGAAACGAATAAATTACTGTTGTTACATTAAAAATGTTTCGTGAATTTTTAAAAGTATAAGCCTTTTGCCACCGTATACTCGCTGGAAAAATGGAAGCAAATATTCATAGCTTCAAACAAAAAGCTATTTTTTACTGCTACGAAAACCGAGTGTTATAGATCACCACGCCAACTCCACTATAACGACGTGTCGCTGGCTCTATCTCCGCGTAGGACAGACATTTGTGTGATCCACAAATACTTATTTTGTGTCCAGATGTCTTTGTGTCTACTCAGTGCAATCTACGGATTAAATTCCTCAACGCGGGACCTTTTTTTTCAGTGGTTCTGAGCATTAATACCAGATAAGCAAACCGAATACAAATTGCATCCCTCAACCAATAACATCTGCATAGAGAAGGCTTTATCAGCCAATATCCCTGACAATTGTCTGGACATCGGTAGTCGTATCACGAGTAGACCATATTAGTAAACAGACTGAGTACACAATTTAATCCTTTATAAATATTTCCAAGTATGGTCATAATTATTGCCATGTGACTGGAGATTGAACAGTGACTTTAATCCCACCCAAGGCGAGGATAAATTGAGCTTTTTGATGGTTTTATTCAATGAGGCATCCTATTGATTCTTAAGAAAGACACGACATGCATGTCGCCCCAATGTGTCATACTGTCTCCATTAGAATCAGGTGGAATGTAGGGTTAATAGAGATTTTAGATATTCCCCTGAATCTGTTCAGTAATAATAAATACAGTTATTAATCCAGAAGGACCCCACTTTGCGAGTTTATGAAATGTCCCACGGGTGGGCAAAGGCCAACTCACTCTTTATTCACTTGTCTCTTTCATGAGTTGTGAATACCCAGTTCGGTAAGAACGAACGTCATCCCGCCATCTCCGTCTCGGTCTGCCTCGCTGACGTGAGTTTTGTTATAGGGAGATTTCGGTGGCAATTTTCGTTCATAGATTATAATACAAACGTGCACAGCCTTATTCCACTTTACCGCAGATTACGGTAATGTCAAAAAGTTTAGTTGTAGAACCATGTTTTTGAC